>NC_088212.1:160000-165000 GCF_036934945.1 Oncorhynchus masou masou | reverse complement strand
GTAAATGTATCACTTAATCTCCAGAGTAAGCTTTGGAAATATGTACATTGTTACAAAGCAAATTGAATTGAATTGAGAAGGAGATGGAGAGGGCTTTGTCTCTCCCCGGGTGTTGTATTTCCTGTCACAACGACATTACCCACAATCCTCTGGGCTCACGGCACTCTGGGGTTATTAAAGCATTATGCAGGAACCTGCCTGTTTCATCCCTGCTCTGGAGGAAGTGAAAGAGTCTCTGCTAGGTGGGAGTAAAGGCAAGGTGGGGTGGAGCAGCACGCTGGCTCCAAACCTCTTCTCAGATAACACACCTGGATTAGAAATTGATTAGCTGGATAATGGGATGGATTAACTGAGATTAGGGATCAGGGACGACTGCAGTCAGACAGATTTGCATAATATTTGCTTCTCTGTATACATATTCATATACTACAATGTCTCTCTCCCTGTATCTCAATTCAATACAAGGGGCTTTATTGGCATGGGAAACGTGTTAACATTGCCAAAGCAAGTGAGGTAGATAATATACAAAAGTGAAATAAACAATACAAATAAACAGTAAACATTTAACATACAGAAGTTTCAAAAGAATAAAGACATTGCAAATGTCATATTACGTAAATATACAGTGTTACAACGATGTACAAATGGTTAAGGCTACACAAGGGAAAATAAATAAGCATAAATGTGGGTTGTATTTACAATGGTGTTTGGTCTTCACTGGTTGCCCTTTTCTTGTGGCAACAGGTCACAAATCTTGCTGCTGTGATGGCACACTGTGGAATTTCACCCAGTAGATATGGGAGTTTATCAAAATTGGATTTGTTTTCAAATTCTTTGTTGTTCTGTGTAATCTGAATGAAAAATGTGTCTCTAATATGGTCATACATTGGGCAGGAGGTTAGGAAGTGCAGCTCAGTTTCCACCTCATTTTGTGGGCGGTGTGCACATAGCCTGTCTTCTCTTGAGAGCCATGTCTGCCTACGGCGGCCTTTCTCAATAACAAGGCTATGCTCACTGTCTGTACATAGTCAACACTTTCCTAAAGTTTGGGTCAGTCACAGTGGTCAGGTATTCTGCCACTGTGTACTCTCTGTTTGGGGCCAAATAGCATTCGAGTTTGCTCTGTTTTTTTGTTAATTCTTTCCAATGTGTCAAGAAATTATCTTTTTGTTTTCTCATGATTTGGTTGGGTCTAATTGTGTTGCTGTCCTGGGGCTCTGTGGGGTGTGTTTGTGTTTGTGAACAGAGCCCCAGGACCAGCTTGCTTAGGGGACTCTTCTCCAGGTTAATTTCTCTGTAGGTGATGGCTTTGTTATGGAAGGTTTGGAAATCACTTCTTTTTAGGTGGTTGTAGAATTTAACGGCTCTTTTCTGGATTTTGATAATTAGTGGGCATCGGCCTAATTCTGCTCTGCTAGCATTATTTGGTGTTCTACGTTGTACATGGAGGGTATTTTTGCAGAATTCTGCATGCAGAGTCTCAATTTGGTGTTTGTCCCATTTTGTGAAATCTTGGTTGGTGAGCAGACCCCAGACCTCACAACCATAAAGGGCAATGTGCTCTATGACTTATTCAAGTATTTTTAGCCAGATCCTAATTGGTATGTTGAATTCTATGTCCCTTTTGATGGCATAGAATGCCCTTCTTGCCTTAGAATGCCCTTCTTGTCTCTCAGATCGTTCACAGCTTTGTGGAAGTTACCTGTGGCGCTGATGTTTAGGCCAAGGTATGTGTAGTTTTTTGTGTGTCTAGATGGAATTTTTATTTGTGGTCCTGGCGACTGGACCTTTTTTGGAACACCGTTATTTTGGTCTTACTAAGATGTACTGTCAGGGCCCAGGTCTGACAGAATCTGTGCAGAATATCTAGGTGCTGCTGTAGGCCCTCCTTGGTTGGTGAAAGAAGCACCAGATCATCAGCAAACAGTAGACATTTGACTTCAGATTCTAGTAGGGTGAGGCCGGGTGCTGCAGACCTTTCTAGTGCCCGCGCCAAATCATTGGTATATATGTTGAAGAGGGTTGGGCTTAAGGTGCATCCCTGTCTCACCCCACAGCCCTGTGGGAAGAAATTTGTGTGTTTTTTGCCAATTTTAACTGCACACTTGTTGTTTGTGTACATGGATTTTATAATGTCGTATGATTTACCCCCAACACCACTTTCCATCAATTTGTATAGCAGACCCTCATCCCAAATTGAGTCTAAGGCTTTTTTGAAATCAACAAAGCATGAGAAGACTTTGCCTTTGTTTTGGTTTGTTTGGTTGTCAATCAGGGTGTGCAGGGTGAATACATGGTCTGTTGTACGGTAATTTGGTAAAAAGCCAATTTGACATTTGCTCAGTACATTGTTTTCATTGAGGAAATGTACGAGTCTGCTGTTAATGATAATGCAGAGGATTTTCCCAAGGTTGCTGTTGCCGCATATCCCACGGTAGTTATTGGGGTCAAATTTGTCTCCACTTTTGTGTATTGGGGTGATCAGTCCTTTGTTCCAAATATTGGGGAAGATGCCAGAGCGAAGGATGATGGAGGAGTTTTATTATAGTCAATTGGAATTTGTTGTCTATATATTTGATAATTTCATTAAGGATACCATCAACACCACATGCCTTTTTGAGTTGGAGGGTTTGTATTTTGTCCTGTAGCTCATTCAAGGTAATTGGAGAATCCAGTGGGTTCTGGTAGTCTTTCATAGTTTATTCTAAGATTTGTATTTGATCATGTATATGTGTTTGCTGTTTGTTCTTTGTTATAGAGCCAAAAAGATTGGAGAAGTGGTTTACCCATACATCTCCATTTTGGATAGATAATTCTTTGTGTTGTTGTTTGTTTAGTGATTTCCAATTTTCCCAGAATCTATGGATTCTTCAATTACATTGAGCTGATTTCTGATGTGCTGTTCCTTCTTTTTCTTTCTTAGATTTTTGTATTGTTTTAGTGATTCACAATAGTAAAGGCGGAGACTCTAGGTTTTTGGTTTGACAGGTTTCTCAATTTCTTTCTTAGATTTTTGCATTCTTCATCAAACCATTTGTCATTGTTGTTCATTTTCTTCGGTTTTCTATTTGAGATTTTTAGATTTGTTCGGGAAGCTGAGAGGTCAAATATACTGTTAAGATCTTCTACTGCCAAGTCTACACCTTCACTGTTACAGTGGAACGTTTTGTCCAGGAAGTTGTCCTTAAGTGATTTAATTTGTTGTTGCCTAATAGTTTTTTGGTAGGTTTCCAAACTGCATTCTTTCCATCTATAGCATTTCTTAATTTTACTCAGTTCCTTTGGTTTTGATGCCTCATGATTGAGTATTGCTCTGTTCAAGTATTTTTAATTTATCTTTATTTTACTAGGCAAGTCAGTTAAGAACAAATTCTTATTTTCAATGACGACCTAGGAACAGTGGGTTAACTGCCTGTTCAGGGGCAGAATGACAGATTTGTACCTTGTCAGCTCGGGGATTTGAACTTGCAACCTTTCAGTTACTAGTCCAATGCTCTAACCACTAGGCTACCCTGCCACCCTTGGGAGTAGACTGTGATTTTGCTGTGGTCTGATACAGGTGTCAGTGGGCTGACTTTGAACGCTCTGAGAGACTCTGGGTTGAGGTCAGTGATAAACTAGTCTACAGTACTACTGCCAAGGAATGAGCTATAGGTGTACCTACCAAAGGAGTCCCCTCGAAGCCAACCATTGACTATGTACATAACCAGCGTGCTATACCATCTGTCTCTACCTCCCCCTGTCTCTATCTCCATCTGTCTCTATCTCTATCTTCCCCTGTCTCTATCTCCCTGTATCTCAATCTGCCTATTTCTATCTCACCGCCGTCTCTATCTCCCTCTGTATCTATCTCCCTCCGCCCCTGTGTCTCTGTCTCCCTCTGTCTCTGTCTCCCCCTGTATCTGTCTCCCTCTGTCTCCGTCTCCCTCTGTCTCCCTGTGTCTCTGTCTCTGCCTCCCTCTGTCTCTGTCTCCCCCTGACTCCCTGTGTCTCTGTCTCTGTCTCCCTGTGTCTCTGTCTCTGCCTCCCTCTGTCTCTGTCTCCCCTGACTCCCTGTGTCTCTGTCTCTGTCTCCCTGTGTCTCTGTCTCTGCCTCCCTCTGTCTCTGTCTCCCCCTGACTCCCTGTGTCTCTGTCTCTGTCTCCCTGTGTCTCTGTCTCTGCCTCCCTCTGTCTCTGTCTCTGTCTCCCTGTGTCTCCGTCTCCCTCTGTCTCCGTCTCCCTCTGTCTCTCTGTATCTCCGTCTCCCTCTGTCTCCGTCTCCCTCTGTCTCTCTGTGTCTCCCTGTGTCTCTGTCTCTGTCTCCCTCTGTCTTCGTCTCTCTGTCTCCCTGTGTCTCTGTCTCTGTCTCCCTCTGTCTCCGTCTCTCTGTCTCCCTGTGTCTCTGTCTCTGTCTCCCTCTGTTTCCCTGTGTCTCTGTCTCCGTCTCCCTCTGACACTGTCTCCCCCTATCTCTGTCGCCCTCTGTCTCCGTCTCCCTCTGTCTCCATCTCCCCATGTCTCTGTCTCCCACTGTCTCTGTCTCCCTCTGTCACCCTG
Source organism: Oncorhynchus masou masou (assembly GCF_036934945.1). Lineage (NCBI taxonomy): Eukaryota > Metazoa > Chordata > Actinopteri > Salmoniformes > Salmonidae > Oncorhynchus > Oncorhynchus masou. The sequence continues at coordinate 160,462 of NC_088212.1, read as the reverse complement.
TATCTCTGTCTCCCTGTGTCTCTGTCTCCCTGTGTCTCCCTGTGTCTCTGTTTCCGTCTCCCTCTGTCTTTGTCTCCCTGTTTCCGTCTCTCTCGGTCTCCCTGTGTCTCTGTCTCCGTCTCCCTCTGTCTCTCTGTCTCCGTCTCCCTCTGTCTCTCTGTCTCCCTCTGTCTCCGTCTCCCTCTGTCTCCCTCTGTCTCTGTCTCCCTCTGTCTTTCCCTGTGTCTCTGTCTCCGTCTCCCTCTGTCTCTCTCTCTGTGTCTCTGCTCCGTCTCCCTCTGTCTCTCTCCCTGTGTCTCTGTCTCTCTCCCTCTGTCTCCGTCTCCCCCTGTCTTTCCCTGTGTCTCTGTTTCCAACTCTCAATGTCTGTATTTCTGCATGTATCAGCACCAGCAGCAGGTGGTCCAGGCGGTGGAAAGAGCAAAACAGGTCACCATGGCTGAACTAAACTCTATCATCGGG
>NC_088212.1:50000-155000 GCF_036934945.1 Oncorhynchus masou masou | reverse complement strand
CCCAAACTCTGTTGTGCGAGCAAAACTCATGCAAACACCTGGTGCGATGTTATCTTTCTGGTTCATTTTTCAAAATAAAAGCCTGAAACTATGTCTGAAGACTATTGACACCTTAAGGATGCGATAGGAAAAGGAATCTGGTTGATATCCCTTTAAATGGAGCAAAGGCATGCTATGGAACATGGAGTTTTCAAAAAGAAAACCTCAGGGTTTCACCTGCAATATCAGTTATTTTATACTCACAAACAATATTTTGACAGTTTTGGAAACTTTAGAGTTTTTTTATCCAATACAAATAATACTATGCATATATTAGCAACTGAGACTGAGGAGCTGGCAGTCTACTATGGGCACCTTTTCATCCAAGATACTCAATACTGCCCCTGCAGCCATAAGAAGTTAACCGATGTTTGTACTCTGACGTCCTTGGGTAGGTGGAGGGAGTCTGGAAAGACATCAAGGAAACTTTGGGTTGTACAAGAATTTATATCACGGCTATTGATGCAGCGTAGCCTAGTGATTAGAGCGTTGCAAGTTCAAATCCCCGAGCTGACAAGGTACAAATCTGTCATTCTGCCCCTGAACAAGGCAGTTAACCCACTGTTCCTAGGCTGTCATTGAAAATAAGAATTTGTTCTTAATTGACTTGCCTGACAAAATAAATAAGTGAAATAATCTGTCTGTAAACAATTGTTGGAAAAATTACTTTGTGTCATGCACAAAGTACATGTCCTAACCAACTTGACAACACTAGTTTGTCAACAAGAAATGAGTGGAGTGGTTGAAAAACAAGTTTTAATGACTCCAACCTAAGTGTATGTAAACTTCAACTGTAGACTTCAACTGTAGATATAAATTAAATAAATAACAATATGGCGACATCTGCTCCTCACTCACCCAGCCTATTGAGTCCACTGGTCCCAGAACCATCAGAACCACGCCTTGATCCCTTTCTCTCCAGATAAAATCCTGCAACTATTGAGGTCCGACCGCCAGACAACATGCCCTCTTCACACCATCCCCTCCTCTCTCCTCCAGACCATCTCTGGAGACCGTGACCCATTCCTCCCTTCCCTCATCAACTCATCCCTGACCACTGGCTTTATTCCCCTTTGACTTAAAAATGGCCGCTCCCCTCCTCACAAAACCAACAACTCCTCGGACTTATAAAACGACAGACCGGTATGCCTTCTTTCTTTTCTTCTAAAACACTTGAGTGTGATGTCTCTGACCAACTCTCTCGCTATCTCGCTCAGAACGATCTTCTTGACCCTAACCAGTCAGGCTTGAAGTCGGGTCACTCAACTGAGACCGCTCTTCTCTGTGTCACGGAGGCTCTCCGCACTGCCAAAGCTGAGTCTCTCTCTCTCCTCTGTTCTCTTCCTCCTTCAACACCGTGAATCATCAGATCCTCCTCTCCTCCCTCTCAGGGCTGGGCGTTTCAGGCTCTGCACACTTCCGCATTGCCTCCTACCTGACAGGCTGCTCCTACCAGGTGACTTAGAGAGGATCTGTATCTGCACCATGTACTCTCACTACTGGTGTCCCCGAGGGCTCAGTTCTAGACCCTCTCCTCTTCTCTCTTTACACCAAGTCACTCGGCTCCATGTCCTCACATGGTCTCTCCTGTCATTGCTATGCGGATGACACTCAATTTTCTTCTTCCCCCCCTCTGACACCCAGGTGGCGAAATGCATCTCTGCGTGCCTGGCAGATATCTCAGCTTGGTTGTCGTCCCACCACCTCAAGCTCAACAAGACGGAGCTGCTCTTCCTCCCGTGGAAGGCCTCCCTGCTTAATTAAAGACCTCTTCATCACGGTTGACTCCACAGTGTCGCCCTCCCAGAGTACAAAGAACCTTGGCGTGACCCTAGACGACACCCTGTTGTTCTCTGCAAACATCAAAGCAGTGACTCCTGCAGGTTCATGCTGTACAACATCCATAGAGTACGACTCAACCTCACACAGGAACCAGCACAAGTCCTAATACAGGCTTGTCATCTCCCCTCTGGACTACTGCAACATGCTGTTGGCTGGGCTCCCTGCTTGTGCCGTTAAAACCCTGCAACAGAACGCTGCAGCCAACCTTGTTTTGAACCTTTCCCAAGTTCTCCCATGTCACCCTGCTCCTCTGCACACTCCACTGGATTCCAGATGAAGCTCGCATCCACTACAAGACCATGTTGCTTACCTATGGAACAGCAAGAGGAACTGCCCCTCCCTACCTTCAGCTATGCTCCAAACCCTACACTCCAACCTGAGCACGCTGTTCTGCAACATCCTGTCTCTTGGCCCTCCCACCCCTATGGGAGGGATGATCCCGCTCCGCCCAGTCCAAGCTCTTCTCTGTCCTTGCACCCCAACGGTGGAACCAGCTTACCCCTGAATCTAGGACATCAGAGTCTCTTCGGAAAACATCTGAAACCTTACCTCCTCAAAGAGTATTTTAAATAATCCCATAGCAGCCCCCTCGCACCACCTCCTCACACCCCCCACCCCACCCCCACCCCCACCCCCTTTGAGGTAAATTTAATTATTATTACTGTGATATGTGGTTGTCCCACCTAGCTATCTTAAGATGAATGCAAGTCACTCTTTATAAGACCGTCTGCTAAATGACTATAATGGAAATGGAAATGCTATGCTAATCACTAGTCTAACGCCAGAGTAGCAGTGCTATGCTAAGCGCTAGTCTAACTCCAGAGTAGCAGTGCTATACTAATCACTAGTCTAATGACAGAGTAGCAGTGCTATGCTAATTACTAGTCTAACTCCAGAGTAGCAGTGCTATACCTACTCCATTGTTAGCCTGTCAGAGTTTAATAGCTCTCCCTGCGCTAATCTGAATGAGTAAACCCAATAAACACATTTTTGCAGAATGTGTTTTACAGTGACCTGTATGTAAGAGTGTGTGTAGTTATTTGTCTGTATGTGAAATGTTATGGCTTTGGTTTTCTCCCTCTTTCTCACACATTTTCTCTCCCTCTGTCTCTCTCTCTCTCTCCCTCACTCTCTATCTCTGTCTGTCTCTCTGTCTCTGTGTCTCTCTGTCTCTCTCTCTCTCTCTGTCTCTCTCTGTCTCTGTCTCTGTCTCTGTCTCTCTCTCTGTGTCTCTCTCTCTGTCTCTCTCTCTCTCTCTCTGTCTTTCTCTCTCTCTGTCTCTCTGTCTCCCTCTCTCTCTCACTCTCTGTCTCTCTCTGCCTCTCTCTCTCTCTCTCTCTCTCTGTCTCTCTGTCTGTCTCTCTCTCTCTCTCTCTCTGACAATCCTTCAGAAAGAGACTCAGTCAAGGTAAGACTTATTTTCCTTCCAATTCTTCTGGTGTCTTGTTAGCAAGAGGGAGGGAAAGAAGGGTGAGAGTGAGAGTTCAGTGTTTAGGTTAATTTGTCTCTAAACAGTCTGCTCAGTTCCACACAGATGAATAAGCAATGAGATAATTAGCATGGCTATTCTCACAGACTGAGCACTGTGGGCTTACGCACACACACACACACGCACGCACGCACGCACGCACGCACGCACACACACACACACACACACACACACACACACACACACACACACACACACACACACACACTTTGTGTATTGTCAGATATTACTGCACTGTTGGAGCTAGGAACACAAGTATTTAGTTAGATATTACTGTTGGAGCTAGGAACACAAACATTTAGTTAGATATTACTGTACTGTTGTAGCTAGGAACACAAGCATTTAGTTAGATATTACTGTTGGAGCTAGGAACACAAACATTTAGATAGATATTAATGCTGGAGCTAGGAACACAAGCATTTAGTTAGATATTACTGCACTGTTGGAGCTAGAAACACAAGCATTTAGTTAGATATTACTGTACTGTTGGAGCAGGGAACACAAGCATTTAGTTAGATAATGCTGCACTGTTTGAGCTACAAACACAAGCATTTAGTCAGATATTACTGTACTATTGGAGCTAGGAACACAAGCATTTAGTTAGATATTACTGTACTGTTGGAGCTAGAAACACCCACAATAACATCTGTTAAATATGGACTAATAACATCTGTTACATATGTGTATGGAACAATACCAATTGTTAAATATGGACCAATAACATCTGTTAAATATGGATCAATAACATCTGTTACATATGGACCAATAACATCTGTTAAATATGGACTAATAACATCTGTTAAATATGGACCAATAACATCTGTTACATATGTGTATGGAACAATACCAATTGTTAAATATGGACCAATAACATCTGTTAAATATGGATCAATAACATCTGTTAAATATGGACCAATAACATCTATTAAATATGGATCAATAACATCTGTTAAATATGGATCAATAACATCTGTTAAATATGGATCAATAACATCTGTTAAATATGGACCAATAACATCTGTTAAATATGGATCAATAACATCTGTTAAATATGGACCAATAGCATATGTTAAATATGGATCAATAACATCTGTTAAATATGGACCAATAATATCTGTTACATATGTGTATGGAACAATACCAATTGTTAAATATGGACCAATAACATCTGTTAAATATGGACCAATAACATCTGTTATATATGGACTAATAAAATCTGTTAAATATGGACTAATAACATCTGTTAAATATAGACGAATAACATATGTTAAATATGGACCAATAACATCTCTTAAATATGTGACCAATTACATCTGTTACATATGTGTATGGAACAATACCAATTGTTAAATATGGACCAATAACATCTGTTAAATATGTGTATGGACCAATGACATCTGTTAAATGTGGACCAATAGCATCTGTTAAATATGGACCAATAACATCTGTTAAATATGGACCAATAACATCTGTTAAATATGTGACCAATAACATTTGTTAAATGTGGACTAATAACATCTGTTAAATATGGACCAATAACATCTGTTAAATATGGACCAATAACATCTGTTAAATATGGACCAATAACATCTGTTAAATATGGACCAATAACATCTGTTAAAAATGTGTATGGAACAATACCAATTGTTAAATATGGACCAATAACATCTGTTAAATATCTGTATGGACCACTGACATCTGTTAAATGTGGACCAATAGCATCTGTTAAATATGGACCAATAACATCTGTTAAATATGTGACCAAGAACATCTGTTAAATATGTGACCAATAACATCTGTTAAATATGGACCAATAACATCTGTTATATATGGAGCAATAACATCTGTTAAATATGTGACCAATAACATCTGTTAAATATGTGTATGGACCAATAACATTTGATGTGATTTGAATTAGATTAGGACAGGATGGAGAGGTGTGTTTAATATGTAATCTCATGGTCCTCTACTACTCCATGTTTAATATGTTATCTCATGGTCCTCACACACTCCATGTGTAATATGTTATCTCATTGTCCTCTACCACTCCATGTTTAATATGTTATCTCATGGTCCTCTACCACTCCATGTTTAATATGTTATCTCATGGTCCTCTACCACTCCATGTTTAATATGTTATCTCATGGTCCTCTACCACTCCATGTTTAATATGTTATCTCAAGGTCCTCTACTACTCCATGTATAATATGTTATCTCATGGTCCTCCCCCACTCCATGTTTAATATGTTATCTCATGGTCCTCTACCACTCCATGTTTAATATGTTATCTCATGGTCCTCCACCACTCCATGTTAAATATGTTATCTCATGGTCCCCTACCACTCCATGTTTAATATGTTATCTCATGGTCCTCCCCTACTCCATGTTTAATATGTTATCTCATGGTTTAATATGTTATCTCATGGTCCTCCCCCACTCCATGTTTAATATGTTATCTCATGGTCCTCCCCCACTCCATGTTTAATATGTTATCTCATGGTCCTCTACCACTCCATGTTTAATATGTCATCTCATGGTTTAATATGTTATCTCATGGTCCTCTACCACTCCATGTTTAATATGTTATCTCATGGTTTAATATGTTATCTCATGGTCCTCCCCCACTCCATGTTTAATATGTTATCTCATGGTCCTCCCCACTCCATGTTTAATATGTTATCTCATGGTCCTCCACCACTCCATGTGTAATATGTTATCTCATGGTCCTCCCCCACTCCATGTTTAATATGTTATCTCATGGTCCCCTACCACTCCATGTTTAATATGTTATCACATGGTCCTCTACCACTCCATTTTTAATATGTTATCTCATAGTCCTCTACCACTCCATGTTTAATATGTTATCTCATGGTTTAATATGTTATCTCATGGTCCTCTACCACGCCATGTTTAATATGTTATCTCATGGTCCTCCCCACTCCATGTTTAATATGTTATCTCATGGTCCTCTACCACTCCATGTTTAATATGTTATCTCATGGTCCTCCCCCACTCCATGTTTAATATGTTATCTCATGGTCCCCTACCACTCCATGTTTAATATGTTATCACATGGTCCTCTACCACTCCATTTTTAATATGTTATGTCATGGTACTCCCCCACTCCATTTTTAATATGTTATCTCATGGTTTAATATGTTATCTCATGGTCCTCTACCACTCCATGTTTAATATGTTATCTCATGGTTTAATATGTTATCTAATGGTTTAATATGTTATCTCATGGTCCTCTACCACTCCATGTTTAATATGTTATCTCATGGTCCTCCCCACTCCATGTTTAATATGTTATCTCATGGTCCTCTACCACTCCATGTTTAATATGTTATCTCATGGTCCTCCACCACTCCATGTTTAATATGTTATCTCATGGTCCTCTACCACTCCATGTTTAATATGTTATCTCATGGTCCTCCACCACTCCATGTTTAATATGTTATCTCATGGTCCTCTACCACTCCATGTTTAATATGTTATCTCATGGTCCTCTACCACTCCATGTTTAATATGTTATCTCATGGTACTCCCCACTCCATGTTTAATATGTTATCTCATGGTCCTCCACCACTCCATGTTTAATATGTTATCTCATGGTCCTCCCCCACTCCATGTTTAATATGTTATCTCATGGTCCTCTACCACTCCATGTTTAATATGTTATCTCATGGTCCTCTACCACTCCATGTTTAATATGTTATCTCATGGTCCTCCCCACTCCATGTTTAATATGTTATCTCATGGTCCTCCACCACTCCATGTTTAATATGTTATCTCATGGTCCTCTACCACTCCATGTTTAATATGTTATCTCATGGTCCTCTACCACTCCATGTTTAATATGTTATCTCATGGTACTCCCCACTCCATGTTTAATATGTTATCTCATGGTCCTCTACCACTCCATGTTTAATATGTTATCTCATGGTCCTCCACCACTCCATGTTTAATATGTTATCTCATGGTCCTCCCCCACTCCATGTTTAATATGTTATCTCATGGTCCTCTACCACTCCATGTTTAATATGTTATCTCATGGTCCTCTACCACTCCATGTTTAATATGTTATCTCATGGTCCTCTACCACTCCATGTTTAATATGTTATCTCATGGGTCCTCTACCACTCCGTGTTTAATATGTTATCTCATGGTCCTCTACCACTCCATGTTTAATATGTTATCTCATGGTCCTCACCCACTCCATGTTTAATATGTTATCTCATGGTCCTCCACCACTCCATGTTTAATATGTTATCTTATGGTCCTCCCCCACTCCATGTTTAATATGTTATCTCATGGTCCTCCACCACTCCATGTTTAATATGTTATCTCATGGTCCTCTACCACTCCATGTTTAATATGTTATCTCATGTTCCTCCCCCACTCCATGTTCAATATGTTATCTCATGGTCCTCTCCCACTCTATGTTTAATATGTTATCTCATGGTCCTCTACCACTCCATGTTTAATATGGTATCTCATGGTTCTCCCCCACTCCATGTTCAATATGTTATCTCATGGTTTAATATGTTATCTCATGGTCCTCCCCCACTCCATGTTTAATATGTTATCTCATGGTCCTCCCCCACTCCATGTTTAATATGTTATCTCATGGTCCTCCCCCACTCCATGTTTTATATGTTATCTTATGGTCCTCCCCCACTCCATGTTTAATATGTTATCTCATGGTCCTCCACCACTCCATGTTTAATATGTTATCTCATGGTCCTCTACCACTCCATGTTTAATATGTTATCTTATGGTCCTCCCCCACTCCATGTTTAATATGTTATCTCATGGTCCTCTACCACTCCATGTTTAATATGTTATCTCATGGTCCTCTACCACTCCATGTTTAATATGTTATCTCATGGTCCTCTACCACTCCATGTTTAATATGTTATCTCATGGTACTCCCCACTCCATGTTTAATATGTTATCTCATGGTCCTCTACCACTCCATGTTTAATATGTTATCTCATGGTCCTCTACCACTCCATGTTTAATATGTTATCTCATGGTCTTCCCCCACTCCACGTTTAATATGTTTTCTCATGGTCCTCTACCACTCCATGTTTAATATGTTATCTCATGGTCCTCACCCACTCCATGTTTAATATGTTATTGTCAGGACCCGGTTACGAACCTGGGTCTCCGGAGTGAGAAACAGTCACTTAACCAACTGAGCCACGAATAGTCAGCAGAACCCAGAAGATGAGGCAGACACAGCAGTACTTAAGACGGTGTATTTAATAAAGTAAAAAGGAGAAGTCCTTAAATACAAAAATGGCAAATCCAAAAGGTGGTAGGAATAGCACAAAAAAGCCTCAAGAGACACTCAAAAACAATAACAGAATTCCACAAGAGCATCCACCGGAATCGACAAGAAAACACAGAACACTAGGGCTGGGTGCTAACATACAAACACAGAGCACAGAACTGAGGGAAACTAAGGGTTTAAATACAATCAGGGGAAACGAGGTACAGGTGCAAATAATAATGGGGAACAAGGGAAAAAACATAAGGTCAAAAAGCACAATGGGGGCATCTAGTGACCAAAACCCGGAACAACCCTGGCCAAATCCTGACAGAATCCCCCCTAGGAACGGCTCCTGACGTTCCTACCAGCTCTCTCAGGGTGGAGGGCCCTGAACTGACGAATGAGGTCAGGATCCAGGATGTCTTTGGCAGGAACCCAGGAGCGCTCCTCGGGACCGTAGCCTTCCCAGTCCACCAGATACTGCCAGGACCGCTGCACCCGGCGGGAATCCAGTATCCGATGGACGGTATAAGCCAGCTGGCCTCCAATGACACGAGGCGGAGGGGGAGGTCTGTCTGCCGGGACAAGGGGAGAAAAAACAACAGGTTTTAACAATGAAATGTGAAATGTGGGATTAATCTTAAGGGATCTGGGTAAGTGTAGGCGATAAGAAACTGGGTTAACTCTCCTGGCAACCTTGAAGGGACCGATGTATTTTTGGGACAGCTTGCGAGACTCCACCCGTAGAGGTAAGTTTCTTGTGGAGAGCCAGACTCTCTGGCCGGGGCGCAGGGTAGGCCCGGGACGGCGACGTCTGTTGGCTTGTTGTTGGTACCTCTGTGAGGAACGCATAAGATTAAGACGGGTCTTCCTCCACATAAGCCGACAGCGTCTGACGAACTTCAAGGCTGAAGGCACTCTGACTTCTGCCTCCTGGTCCGGGAACAATGGAGGAGCATAGCCAAACTGACACTCGTGCGGGGACATACCAGTGGAGGAGGAGCGCAAGGTGTTGTGCGCGTATTCGGCCCAAACAATAAAGGATGACCATGTGGACGGGTTGTCACGAGTCATACATCGGAGGGTGGTTTCCAGCTCTTGATTCATCCTCTCTGTTTGGCCGTTGGACTCCGGATGGTACCCTGAAGATAGACTGGCAGAAGCCCCCATGAGTTGGCAGAAGGCCTTCCAAAACCTTGAGGCGAACTGGGGACCTCTGTCAGAAACCATATCTTGAGGAATGCCGAAGACTCGGAACACATGATTAATTACCAACTCAGCCGTTTCCTTGGCAGAAGGTAACTTAGTCAGAGGGACGAACCTGGCCGCCTTTGAAAACCTGTCGATTATGACTAGGATAGTAGTATTGCCATGGGATGGAGGAAGTCCAGTAATAAAGTCCAATGAGATATGGGACCAGGGTCTGTGGGGAACAGGTAAAGGGTGAAGGAGTCCTTGAGGGCGGAGGTGAGAAGATTTGCCCTGGCAGCACACGGGACAGGCCTTGACGAAAGTGGCAACGTCTTCTCTTATGGTAGGCCACCAGAACTTACGCTGGATGAACTCCAAGGTGCGACCTACGCCCGGATGACAGGTGAGGCGAGAGGAGTGCCCCCACAGAAGGACCTGAGTCCTCACTGCCTTGGGGACAAACAACCGATTGGCAGGACCTCCTTTCGGGTCTGGTTCGCTAGCTTGAGCACGTCTCACGGTATCCTCAACTTGCCACGAGATCGGAGCCACAATCTTAGCAGCAGGAAGGACAGGCATGTCCGTGTCATCTCGAATGGCAGGAGCGTAGACTCGGGACAGGGCATCCGGTTTGAGATTCTTCGACCCGGGCCGATAGGTGAGGATAAACTGGAATCGATTGAAGAAAAGAGACCATCTAGCTTGTCTAGAGTTCAACCGCTTCGCCTGCTGGATATACTCCAGATTTTTGTGGTCCGTAAGCACTTGAAACGGGTGAGAAGCCCCTCGAGCCAGTGTCTCCATTCCTTCAATGCCATCTTAACCGCTAGGAGTTCACGATCCCCCACATCGTAGTTCCTCTCAGTCGGGGTAAGCCGGTGTGAGAAGAAAGCGCACGGATGAAGCTTCTTGTCTTCACCCCTCTGAGACAGGACAGCTCCAACACCAACCTCTGATGCGTCTACCTCCACCACAAATGGTTCATCCGTAGTCGGTAGTATCAGGATGGGAGCAGAGAGAACGCGCTGCTTGAGTCCTTGGAAGGCCGTCTCAGCTTCTCTTCCCCACAAAAACCTTGCATTGCCACCCTTGGTTAAAGCTGAGAGAGGGGCTGCCACCAAGCTGAAGTTCTTGATGAACTTGCGGTAAAAGTTTGTGAAGCCCAGGAAACGCTGAACTTCCTTAACGGATTTGGGGGTGGGCCAATCCGCTACCGCCCCTACCTTCCTGGGGTCCATTTGGACTCGACCGGGTTCCACTACAAATCCCAGGAATTGTACTCGGGATGAATGGAATTCACATTTTTCCGGCTTAACGTACAGATGGCTGTCCAGGAGGCGTTTGAGTACTTGTCTGACATGCTTAGTGTGTTCTTGAAGGGAGCTCGAAAAGATGAGGATGTCATCCAAGTAAACGAACACAAATATGTTAAGCATATCCCTAAGCACATCGTTTATGAGCGCTTGGAACACCGCTGGGGCGTTGGTCAGGCCGAAGGGCATCACCAAGTATTCATAGTGACCAGTAGGCGTGTTGAAAGCGGTCTTCCACTCGTCACCAGGTCTGATCCGCACAAGATGGTATGCGTTCCGCAGGTCAAGCTTAGTGAAAACTGCTTCCTGGAGCAGCTCGAAGGCTGTGGCCATAAGGGGTAGCGGGTAACGGTTACGGACGGTTATGGCATTGAGTCCCCGGTAGTCGATGCAAGGACGTAATCCACCGTCTTTCTTGGCCACAAAGAAAAACCCTGCTCCCGCCGGGGAGGTGGATGGACGCATGAGGCCTGCTTCCAGAGCGTCCTTGATGTAGGTATCCATAGCAGCTCGTTCGGGTGGAGATAGGGAAAAGATCCGACCCCTGGGGGGGCAAGTGCCCGGAAACAGGTCGATGGGGCAATCGTAAGGTCTATGGGGTGGTAGCATGGTGGCCCTCTGTTTGCTAAACACCAGTTTGAGGTCATGGTAACACTCGGGAACTCGGGTCAGGTCGATGGATTCTAAAGACTCGGGAGTAGAACTCGGGGAATTCTGGAAAATACAAGTAGCTTGGCACGTAGGACCCCACTGCTTGATAGTGCCCACAGACCAGTCGATGTGAGGGTTATGGCTGTGAAGCCAGGGGTATCCAAGGACGAGAGGGAACTCGGAACAGGAGATCAAATGAAAGTTCATCAATTCCTGGTGTTGTGAAACTGAAAGTCACAAGGAGGTAGTGACATGAGTGACAAGTCCAGATCCCAAAGGGCTTCCATCCAATGTAGTGACCCTCATGGGTTCACTTAGAGGTTCAGAGGGAACGCCATTCTCCTTCGCCCAGACACCATCCATGAAGTTACCTGCGGCTCCAGAGTCTACCAAGGCTTGAAGGTGAAGCTTGTGGTTGTCCCAGGAGAGGGTGACTGGAATGAGCAGACGGGAGTTGGACGGATGGGAGGAGGTTATGTTTCCCGTTACAGTTCCCCCGGTCTGTACGGGACAGAGCGTTTCCCTGGAGCCCGGGACACGTGGAACGGAAATGGCCCGGTTTGCCGCAATATAGACAGCGTCGCTCCTCATCCGGCGGTCTCTCTCAGCCTGGGAGATGCGTCCAATCTGCATGGGTTCCGATGGAGCCAGCGAGGATAAAGGTGGGGACTCGGAGCTGGGACTGATAGGGGCTAGAGGTCTACGGTTGAGTTCTCTCTCTCTCAGACGCTGGTCAATGCGTGAGGCCAACTTGATCAGGGACTCGAGATTGTCCGGTGGTTCCCGAGTGGCCAGTTCATCTTGGATAGTGTCGGAAAGGCCTTTCAGAAAGCACACCGTGAGCGCCTCGTTGTTCCAGCCACTTGCTGCTGCCACCGTGCGGAACTGGATGGCATAGTCCGTCACGCTGCGCCAACCTTGGTGGAGAGTCAGGAGCTGTTTGGCTGAGTCAGAACCACTGCTTGGGCCTTGAAACACTCGTTTGAATTCCTCAGCAAAGGCAGAGTAGCTGGCACAGCAGGAACTATGGGCATCCCACACAGCAGTAGCCCAGGCCAGGGCTTTTTCCGACAGCAGGGTGATGATATAAGCGATCTTAGACCGGTCGATGGGAAACGACGAGGGTTGTAGCTCAAAGGAGAGAGAACATTGGGTGAGAAACCCTTTACAAGCACTTGGATCAACTGAGAACCGTTGGGGAGGTGGAAGACGAGGTTCAGCCAGGGGGTTAACTGCCATGGGTACGTGAATCTGTGGTACTGGGACGGGAACTGTTGCCGGGGTAAGACGATCAGATATTTGCTTAATGGAAATCAGCATCTCCGACAGAAGATGAGAATGTCTAGCCATTAAGGCCTCTTGCTGAACCAGGGCGGCTTCGTGGCGTTGGACAGTCTCCTGGTGGTGGGACAGCATGGCAAAAAGGTCCTGGGAACTGGCTGCCTCTGGGTTCATTTTTGGCTCTGTGTTTCTGTCAGGACCCGGTTACGAACCTGGGTCTCCGGAGTGAGAAACAGTCACTTAACCAACTGAGCCACGAATAGTCAGCAGAACCCAGAAGATGAGGCAGACACAGCAGTACTTAAGACGGTGTATTTAATAAAGTAAAAAGGAGAAGTCCTTAAATACAAAAATGGCAAATCCAAAAGGTGGTAGGAATAGCACAAAAAAGCCTCAAGAGACACTCAAAAACAAAAACAGAATTCCACAAGAGCATCCACCGGAATCGACAAGAAAACACAGAACACTAGGGCTGGGTGCTAACATACAAACACAGAGCACAGAACTGAGGGAAACTAAGGGTTTAAATACAATCAGGGGAAACGAGGTACAGGTGCAAATAATAATGGGGAACAAGGGAAAAAACATAAGGTCAAAAAGCACAATGGGGGCATCTAGTGACCAAAACCCGGAACAACCCTGGCCAAATCCTGACAGTTATCTCATGGTTTAATATGTTACCTCATGGTCCTTCCCCACTCCATGTTTAATATGTTACCTCATGGTCCTCCCCCACTCCATGTTTAATATGTTATCTCATGGTCCTCTACCACTCCATGTTTAATATGTTATCTCATGGTCCTCCCCCACTCCATGTTTAATATGTTATCTCATGGTCCCCCCCCCCCACTCCATGTTTAATATGTTATCTCATGGTCCTCCCCCACTCCATGTTTAATATGTTATCTCATGGTCCTCTACCACTCCATGTTTAATATGTTATCTCATGGTCCTCCCCACTCCATGTTATCTCACTCCTAATCCTCCTACACTAATGCTGCCTGAAGGCTCTGTGATATGTGTGTCATACCGGTGTGTGTGTGCGCAAATTTTGTTGCAATATTAAATAATCAGTTGTGTGTTGCTGAGGAAAAATACAGAGATGAATGACTTTCATTACAACACCAGGAAGAGACGTACACATACACACAGCCTTACAGCGCTGTTGTGTTTTTCCCTGTGGCCTTCAGTCAGACTCTATGAAGCCAATAAGCTCCTGGTCGGTGGTTTCCTGTTGCCCTGGCAACCGTCCACAGGGTTCCGCCAGCTTGTGGTGTGTCTATTACTTCATGTCCTCACTGTTACCTCAGATACTGTTACCTCAGATACTGTTACCTCAGAAACTGTTACCTCAGATACTGTTACCTCAGAAACTGTTACCTCAGATACTGTTACCTCAGAAACTGTTACCTCAGATACTGTTTCCTCAGATACTGTTACCTCAGATACTGTTACCTCAGATACTGTTACCTCAGATACTGTTACCTCAGAAGCTGTTACCTCAGAAACTGTTACCGCAGATACTGTTACCTCAGAAACTGTTACCTCAGATACTGTTACCTCAGAAACTGTTACCTCAGATACTGTTACCTCAGAAACTGTTACCTCAGATACTGTTACCTCAGATACTGTTACCTCAGATACTGTTACCTCAGATACTGTTACCTCAGAAGCTGTTACCTCAGAAACTGTTACCGCAGATACTGTTACCTCAGAGACTGTTACCTCAGATACTGTTACCTCAGATACTGTTACCTCAGATACTGTTACCTCAGAAACTGTTACCTCAGAAACTGTTACCTCAGATACTGTTACTTCAGAAACTGTTACCGCAGATTCTGTTACCGCAGATACTGTTTGTTTCCTCAGACACTGTTACCTCAGACACTTTTACCTCAGATACTGTTACCGCAGATACTGTGTGTATGTTTTGAAATGTTTGAATCTTGTTTGTGGTGTTGGTTTGATTGAACGGTTGTTACAATGTTGTTGACTTTTGTAGTGATGTAGTGTTTGTTGTCAGGTTTTTGTAGTTTTTGCAGGTCTGTAGTTCTTTGTCAGGTCTTTGTAGGTCTTTGTCAGGTCATTGTCAGGTCTTTGTAGGTCTTTGTCAGGTCTTTGACAGGTTTTTGTAGGTCTTTGTCAGGTCATTGTCAGGTCATTGTAGGTCTTTGTCAGGTCTTTGTAGTTATTTGTCAGGCCTTTGGAGGTCTTTGTCAGGTCTTTGTAGTTCTTTGTCAGGTCTTTGTAGTTCTTTGTTAGGTCTTTGTAGTTCTTTGCAGGTCTTTGTAGTTCTTTGTCAGGTCTTGGTGGTTTTTTTTGTCAGGTCTTGTAGTGGCCTTATCAGTGGTGTGTTATACAGTAGCTAGTCTAAATATTTAGAAAAAACATTGAATATGTGTGAAAGCACAGTATGTGCTGTCATCTGTACTGTCTAATACTGCTCTGATCTGTCATCTGCACTGCCTAATGCTTTTCTGAGCTGTCATCTATACAGTCAATTACTGCTCTGATCTGTCATCTGGTCTGTCTAATACTGCTCTGATCTGTCATCTGCACTGTCTAATACTGCTCTGATCTGTCATCTGTACTGTCTAATACTGCTCTGATCTGTCATCTGTACTGTCTAATACTGCTCTGATCTGTCATCTATACAGTCTATTACTGCTCTGATCTGTCATCTGTACTGTCTAATGCCTTATCTGTCATCTGTACTGTCTAATACTGCTCTGATCTGTCATCTGTACTGTCTAATACTGCTCTGATCTGTCATCTGTACTGTCTAATGCCTTATCTGTCATCTGTACTGTCTAATGCTGCTCTGATCTGTCATCTATAGTGTCTAATGCTGCTCTGATCTGTCATCTGTACTCTCTAATACTGCTCTGATCTGTCATCTATACTGCCTAATGCTTTTCTGATCTGTCATCTGTACTCTCTAATACTGCTCTGATCTGTCATCTATACTGCCTAATACTGCTCTGATCTGTCATCTGCACTGTCTATTACTGCTCTGATCTGTCATCTGTACTGCCTAATGCCTTATCTGTCATCTGTACTGTCTAATACTGCTCTGATCTGTCATCTGTACTGTCTAATACTGCTCTGATCTGTCATCTGTACTGTCTAATACTGCTCTGATCTGTCATCTGTACTGTCTAATGCCTTATCTGTCATCTGTACTGTCTAATACTGCTCTGATCTGTCATCTGTACTGTCTAATGCTTTATCTGTCATCTGTACTGTCTAATGCTGCTCTGATCTGTCATCTGGTCTGTCTAATACTGCTCTGATCTGTCATCTATACTGCCTAATGCTGCTCTGATCTGTCATCTATAGTGTCTAATGCTGCTCTGATCTGTCATCTGTACTGCCTAATGCTGCTCTGATCTGTCATCTTTACTGTCTAATGCCTTATCTGTCATCTGTACTGTCTAATACTGCTCTGATCTGTCATCTGTACTGTCTAATGCCTTATCTGTCATCTGTACTGTCTAATGCTGCTCTGATCTGTCATCTGGTCTGTCTAATACTGCTCTGATCTGTCATCTATACTGCCTAATGCTGCTCTGATCTGTCATCTGTACTGTCTAATACTGCTCTGATCTGTCATCTGTACTGTCTAATGCTGCTCTGATCTGTCATCTGTACTGTCTAATGCTGCTCTGATCTGTCATCTGCACTGTCTAATGCTGCTCTGATCTGTCATCTGTACTGTCTAATGCTGCTCTGATCTGTCATCTATACAGTCTAATACTGCTCTGATCTGTCATCTATACTGTCTAATACTGCTCTGATCTGTCATCTATACAGTCTAATACTGCTCTGATCTGTCATTTATACAGTCTAATACTGCTCTGATCTGTCATCTATACTGTCTAATACTGCTCTGATCTGTCATCTGTACTGTCTAATGCCTTATCTGTCGTCTGTACTGTCTAATGCTGCTCTGATCTGTCATCTGCACTGTCTAATACTGCTCTGATCTGTCATCTGTACTGTCTAATGCCTTATCTGTCGTCTGTACTGTCTAATGCTGCTCTGATCTGTCATCTGTACTGTCTAATACTGCTCTGATCTGTCATCTGCACTGTCTAATGCTGCTCTGATCTGTCATCTGTACTGTCTAATACTGCTCTGATCTGTCATCTGTACTGTCTAATGCCTTATCTGTCATCTGTACTGTCTAATACTGCTCTGATCTGTCATCTGTACTGTCTAATGCTGCTCTGATCTGTCATCTGTACTGTCTAATACTGCTCTGATCTGTCATATTTACTGTATAATACTGCTCTGATCTGTCATCTGCACTGTCTATTACTGCTCTGATCTGTCATCTGTACTGTCTAATACTGCTCTGATCTTTCATCTGTACTGTCTAATGCTGCTCTGATCTGTCACCTGTACTGTCTAATACTGCTCTGATCTGTCATCTGTACTGTCTAATACTGCTCTGATCTGTCATCTATACTGTCTAATACTGCTCTGATCTGTCATCTGTACTGTCTAATGCCTTATCTGTCATCTATACTGTCTAATACTGCTCTGATCTGTCATCTGTACTGTCTAATACTGCTCTGATCTGTCATCTATACTGTCTAATACTGCTCTGATCTGTCATCTGTACTGTCTAATACTGCTCTGATCTTTCATCTGTACTGTCTAATGCTGCTCTGATCTGTCATCTGTACTGTCTAATGCTGCTCTGATCTGTCATCTGTACTGTCTAATACTGCTCTGATCTGTCATCTGTACTGTCTAATACTGCTCTGATCTGTCATCTGTACTGTCTAATACTGCTCTGATCTGCCATCTATACTGTCTGGTTGTAGAAAAGGATAATCATTGAAGGGTCAGGGCCAAGAGGAAGGGGAAGGAAGCAAATTGGGACTGTTTTCATCTCGTCACTGACACACACACACACACACACACACACACACACACACACACACACACACACACACACACACACACACACACACACACACACACACACACAGTGTTTGCCAGTCATCAACTCCAGCAGCACGGTAAAGGGCAGGATGAGTTAGTGGAAAGGTCAAGGTAAAGGTCCTGCTGCATTCTCCTCATCCTGTTTCTCTCTCCCTTCTCCTCTCATCCTGTTTCTCTCTCCCTTCTCCTCTCATCCTGTTTCTCTCTCCCTTCTCCTCTCATCCTGTTTCTCTCTCCCTTCTCCTCTCGTCCTGTTTCTCTCTCCCTTCTCCTCTCATCCTGTTTCTCTCTCCCTTCTCCTCTCATCCTGTTTCTCTCTCCCTTCTCCTCTCATCCTGTTTCTCTCTCCATTCTCCTCTCATCCTGTTTCTCTCTCCATTCTCCTCCCATCCTGTTTCTCTCTCCCTTCTCCTCTCATCCTGTTTCTCTCTCCCTTCTCCTCTCATCCTGTTTCTCTCTCCCTTCTCCTCTCATCCTGTTTCTCTCTCCCTTCTCCTCTCATCCTGTTTCTCTCTCCCTTCTCCTCTCATCCTGTTTCTCTCCCTTCTCCTCTCATCCTGTTTCTCTCTCCCTTCTCTCTTCCTCCTCTCATCCTGTTTCTCTCTCCCTTCTCCTCTTCCTCCTCTCATCCTGTTTCTCTCTCCCTTCTCCTCTTCCTCCTCTCATCCTGTTTCTCTCTCCCTTCTCCTCTCATCCTGTTTCTCTCTCCCTTCTCCTCTCATCCTGTTTCTCTCTCCCTTCTCCTCTCATCCTGTTTCTCTCTCCCTTCTCCTCTCATCCTGTTTCTCTCTCCCTTCTCCTCTCATCCTGTTTCTCTCTCCCTTCTCCTCTTCCTCCTCTCATCCTGTTTCTCTCTCCCTTCTCCTCTCATCCTGTTTCTCTCTCCCTTCTCCTCCCATCCTGTTTCTCTCTCCCTTCTCCTCTCATCCTGTTTCTCTCTCCATTCTCCTCTCATCCTGTTTCTCTCTCCCTTCTCCTTTCATCCTGTTTCTCTCTCCCTTCTCCTCTCATCCTGTTTCTCTCTCCCTTCTCCTCTCATCCTGTTTCTCTCTCCCTTCTCCTCCCATCCTGTTTCTCTCTCCCTTCTCCTCTTCCTCCTCTCATCCTGTTTCTCTCTCCCTTCTCCTCTCATCCTGTTTCTCTCTCCCTTTTCCTCTCATCCTGTTTCTCTCTCCCTTCTCCTCCCATCCTGTTTCTCTCTCCCTTCTCCTCTCATCCTGTTTCTCTCTCCCTTCTCCTCTCATCCTGTTTCTCTCTCCCTTCTCCTCTCATCCTGTTTCTCTCTCCCTTCTCCTCTCATCCTGTTTCTCTCTCCCTTCTCCTCTCATCCTGTTTCTCTCTCCCTTCTCCTCTCATCCTGTTTCTCTCTCCCTTCTCCTCTCATCCTGTTTCTCTCTCCCTTCTCCTCTCATCCTGTTTCTCTCTCCATTCTCCTCTCATCCTGTTTCTCTCTCCCTTCTCCTCTCATCCTGTTTCTCTCTCCCTTCTCCTCTCATCCTGTTTCTCTCTCCCTTCTCCTCTCATCCTGTTTCTCTCTCCCTTCTCCTCTCATCCTGTTTCTCTCTCCCTTCTCCTCTCATCCTGTTTCTCTCTCCCTTCTCCTCTCATCCTGTTTCTCTCTCCCTTCTCCTCTCATCCTGTTTCTCTCTCCCTTCTCCTCTCATCCTGTTTCTCTCTCCCTTCTCCTCTCATCCTGTTCCTCTCTCCCTTCTCCTCTCATCCTGTTTCTCTCTCCCTTCTCCTCTCATCCTGTTTCTCTCTCCCTTCTCCTCTCATCCTGTTTCTCTCTCCCTTCTCCTCTCATCCTGTTTCTCTCTCCCTTCTCCTCTTCCTCCTCTCGGCCTGTTTCTCTCTCCCTTCTCCTCTCATCCTGTTTCTCTCTCCCTTCTCCTCCCATCCTGTTTCTCTCTCCATTCTCCTCTTCCTACTCTCATCCTGTTTCTCTCTCCATTCTCCTCTTCCTCCTCTCATCCTGTTTCTCTCTCCATTCTCCTCTTCCTCCTCTCATCCTGTTTCTCTCTCCCTTCTCCTCTTCCTCCTCTCATCCTGTTTCTCTCTCCATTCTCCTCTCATCCTGTTTCTCTCTCCATTCTCCTCTCATCCTGTTTCTCTCTCCCTTCTCCTCTCATCCTGTTTCTCTCTCCCTTCTCCTCTCATCCTGTTTCTCTCTCCATTCTCCTCTTCCTCCTCTCATCCCGTTTCTCTCTCCCTTCTCCTCTCATCCTGTTTCTCTCTCCATTCTCCTCTTCCTCCTCTCATCCTGTTTCTCTCTCCCTTCTCCTCTTCCTCCTCTCATCCTGTTTCTCTCTCCATTCTCCTCTCACCCTGTTTCTCTCTCCATTCTCCTTTCATCCTGTTTCTCTCTCCCTTCTCCTCTCATCCTGTTTCTCTCTCCCTTCTCCTCCCATCCTGTTTCTCTCTCCCTTCTCCTCTCATCCTGTTTCTCTCTCCCTTCTCCTCTCATCCTGTTTCTCTCTCCCTTCTCCTCTCATCCTGTTTCTCTCTCTCCCTTCTCCTCTCATCCTGTTTCTCTCTCCCTTCTCCTCTCATCCTGTTTCTCTCTCCATTCTCCTCTCATCCTGTTTCTCTCTCCATTCTCCTCTCATCCTGTTTCTCTCTCCCTTCTCCTCCCATCCTGTTTCTCTCTCCCTTCTCCTCTTCCTCCTCTCATCCTGTTTCTCTCTCCCTTCTCCTCTCATCCTGTTTCTCTCTCCCTTCTCCTCTCATCCTGTTTCTCTCTCCATTCTCCTCTCATCCTGTTTCTCTCTCCCTTCTCCTCTCATCCTGTTTCTCTCTCCCTTCTCCTCTCATCCTGTTTCTCTCTCCCTTCTCCTCTTCCTCCTCTCATCCTGTTTCTCTCTCCCTTCTCCTCTCATCCTGTTTCTCTCACCCTTCTCCTCTCATCCTGTTTCTCTCTCCCTTCTCCTCTCATCCTGTTTCTCTCTCCCTTCTCCTCTCATCCTGTTTCTCTCTCCCTTCTCCTCTCATCCTGTTTCTCTCTCCCTTCTCCTCTTCCTCCTCTCATCCTGTTTCTCTCTCCCTTCTCCTCTCATCCTGTTTCTCTCTCCCTTCTCCTCTTCCTCCTCCCATCCTGTTTCTCTCTCCCTTCTCCTCTTCCTCCTCTCATCCTGTTTCTCTCTCCCTTCTCCTCTCATCCTGTTTCTCTCTCCCTTCTCCTCTCATCCTGTTTCTCTCTCCCTTCTCCTCTTCCTCCTCTCATCCTGTTTCTCTCTCCTTCTCCTCTCATCCTGTTTCTCTCTCCCTTCTCCTCTTCCTCCTCTCATCCTGTTTCTCTCTCCCTTCTCCTCTCATCCTGTTTCTCTCTCCCTTCTCCTCTTCCTCCTCCCATCCTGTTTCTCTCTCCCTTCTCCTCTTCCTCCTCTCATCCTGTTTCTCTCTCCCTTCTACTCTCATCCTGTTTCTCTCTCCCTTCTCCTCTCATCCTGTTTCTCTCTCCCTTCTCCTCTTCCTCCTCTCATCCTGTTTCTCTCTCCCTTCTCCTCTCATCCTGTTTCTCTCTCCCTTCTCCTCTTCCTCCTCCAATCCTGTTTCTCTCTCCCTTCTCCTCTTCCTCCTCTCATCCTGTTTCTCTCTCCCTTCTACTCTCATCCTGTTTCTCTCTCCATTCTCCTCTCATCCTGTTTCTCTCTCCCTTCTCCTCTTCCTCCTCTCATCCTGTTTCTCTCTCCCTTCTCCTCTCATCCTGTTTCTCTCTCCCTTCTCCTCTTCCTCCTCTCGTCCTGTTTCTCTCTCCCTTCTCCTCTCATCCTCTTTCTCTCTCCATTCTCCTCTCATCCTGTTTCTCTCTCCCTTCTCCTCTCATCCTGTTTCTCTCTCCCTTCTCCTCTCATCCTGTTTCTCTCTCCCTTCTCCTCTTCCTCCTCTCATCCTGTTTCTCTCTCCCTTCTCCTCTCATCCTGTTTCTCTCTCCCTTCTCCTCTCATCCTGTTTCTCTCTCCCTACTCCTCTCATCCTGTTTCTCTCTCCCTTCTCCTCTCATCCTGTTTCTCTCTCCCTTCTCCTCTCATCCTGTTTCTCTCTCCCTTCTCCTCTCATCCTGTTTCTCTCTCCCTTCTCCTCTTCCTCCTCTCATCCTGTTTCTCTCTCCCTTCTCCTCTCATCCTGTTTCTCTCTCCCTTCTCCTCTTCCTCCTCTCATCCTGTTTCTCTCTCCCTTCTCCTCTCATCCTGTTTCTCTCTCCCTTCTCCTCTTCCTCCTCCCATCCTGTTTCTCTCTCCCTTCTCCTCTTCCTCCTCTCATCCTGTTTCTCTCTCCCTTCTACTCTCATCCTGTTTCTCTCTCCCTTCTCCTCTCATCCTGTTTCTCTCTCCCTTCTCCTCTTCCTCCTCTCATCCTGTTTCTCTCTCCCTTCTCCTCTCATCCTGTTTCTCTCTCCCTTCTCCTCTTCCTCCTCCAATCCTGTTTCTCTCTCCCTTCTCCTCTTCCTCCTCTCATCCTGTTTCTCTCTCCTACTCTCATCCTGTTTCTCTCCCATTCTCCTCTCATCCTGTTTCTCTCTCCCTTCCTGTTTCCTCTCCTCTCCTCTCATCCTGTTTCTCTCTCCCTTCTCCTCTCATCCTGTTTCTCCTCTCATCCTGTTTCTCTTCTCCTCTCATCCTGTTTCTCTCCCTTCTCCTCTCATCCTGTTTCTCTCTCCCTTCTCCTCTCTCCTCTCATCCTGTTTCTCCTCTCCCTCTCTCTCTCTCATCCTGTTTCTCTCTCCCTTCTCCTCTCATCCTGTTTCTCTCTCCCTTCTCCTCTCATCCTGTTTCTCTCTCCCTTCTCCTCTCATCCTGTTTCTCTCTCCTGTCCTCTCATCCTGTTTCTCTCTCCCTTCTCCTCTCATCCTGTTTCTCTCTCCCTTCTCCTCTCATCCTGTTTCTCTCTCCCTTCTCCTCTCATCCTGTTTCTCTCTCATCCTGTTTCTCTCTCCCTTCTCCTCTTCATCCTCTCATCCTGTTTCTCTCTCCCTTCTCCTCTTCCTCCTCTCATCCTGTTTCTCTCTCCCTTCTCCTCTCCTCCTCATCCTGTTTCTCTCTCCCTTCTCCTCTCATCCTGTTTCTCTCTCCCTTCTCCTCTCTCCTCTCATCCTGTTTCTCTCTCCCTTCTCCTCTCATCCTGTTTCTCTCTCCCTTCTCCTCTCATCCTGTTTCTCTCTCCCTTCCCCTCTCATCCTGTTTCTCTCTCCCTTCTCCTCTCATCCTGTTTCTCTCTCCCTTCTCCTCTTCTCTCCTCTTCATCCTGTTTCTCTCTCCCTTCTCCTCTCATCCTGTTTCTCTCTCCATTCTCCTCTCATCCTTTTTCTCTCTCCCTTCTCCTCTTCCTCCTCTCATCCTGTTTCTCTCTCCATTCTCCTCTCATCCTGTTTCTCTCTCCCTTCTCCTCTCATCCTGTTTCTCTCTCCCTTCTCCTCTCATCCTGTTTCTCTCTCCCTTCTCCTCTCATCCTGTTTCTCTCTCCCTTCTCCTCTCATCCTGTTTCTCTCTCCCTTCTCCTCTCATCCTGTTTCTCTCTCCCTTCTCCTCTCATCCTGTTTCTCTCTCCCTTCTCCTCTCATCCTGTTTCTCTCTCCCTTCTCCTCTCATCCTGTTTCTCTCTCCCTTCTCCTCTCATCCTGTTTCTCTCTCCCTTCTCCTCTCATCCTGTTTCTCTCTCCATTCTCCTCCCATCCTGTTTCTCTCTCCCTTCTCCTCTCATCCTGTTTCTCTCTCCCTTCTCCTCTCATCCTGTTTCTCTCTCCCTTCTCCTCTTCCTCCTCCCATCTTGTTTCTCTCTCCCTTCTCCTCTTCCTCCTTTCATCCTGTTTCTCTCTCCCTTCTCCTCTCGTCCTGTTTCTCTCTCCGTTCTCCTCTCATCCTCTTTCTCTCTCCATTCTCCTCTCATCCTGTTTCTCTCTCCCTTCTCCTCTCATCCTGTTTCTCTCTCCATTCTCCTCTCATCCTGTTTCTCTCTCCCTTCTCCTCTCATCCTGTTTCTCTCTCCCTTCTCCTCTCATCCTGTTTCTCTCTCCCTTCTCCTCTCATCCTGTTTCTCTCTCCCTTCTCCTCTTCCTCCTCTCATCCTGTTTCTCTCTCCCTTCTCCTCTCATCCTGTTTCTCTCTCCCTTCTCCTCTCATCCTGTTTCTCTCTCCCTTCTCCTCTCATCCTGTTTCTCTCTCCCTTCTCCTCTCATCCTGTTTCTCTCTCCCTACTCCTCTCATCCTGTTTCTCTCTCCCTTCTCCTCTCATCCTGTTTCTCTCTCCCTTCTCCTCTCATCCTGTTTCTCTCTCCCTTCTCCTCTCATCCTGTTTCTCTCTCCCTTCTCCTCTCATCCTGTTTCTCTCTCCATTCTCCTCTCATCCTGTTTCTCTCTCCCTTCTCCTCTCATCCTGTTTCTCTCTCCCTTCTCCTCTCATCCTGTTTCTCTCTCCCTTCTCCTCTCATCCTGTTTCTCTCTCCCTTCCCTCTCATCCTGTTTCTCTCTCCCTTCTCCTCTCATCCTGTTTCTCTCTCACTTCTCCTCTTCCTCCTCTCATCCTGTTTCTCTCTCCCTTCTCCTCTTCCTCCTCTCATCCTGTTTCTCTCTCCCTTCTCCTCTCATCCTGTTTCTCTCTCCCTTCTCCTCTCATCCTGTTTCTCTCTCCCTTCTCCTCTCATCCTGTTTCTTTCTCCCTTCTCCTCTCATCCTGTTTCTCTCTCCCTTCTCGTCTCATCCTGTTTCTCTCTCCCTTCTCCTCTCATCCTGTTTCTCTCTCCCTTCTCCTCTTCCTCCTCTCATCCTGTTTCTCTCTCCCTTCTCCTCTCATCCTGTTTCTCTCTCCATTCTCCTCTCATCCTTTTTCTCTCTCCCTTCTCCTCTTCCTCCTCTCATCCTGTTTCTCTCTCCCTTCTCCTCTCATTCTGTTTCTCTCTCCCTTCTCCTCTCATCCTGTTTCTCTCTCCCTTCTCCTCTCATCCTGTTTCTCTCTCCTTCTCCTCTCATCCTGTTTCTCTCTCCCTTCTCCTCTCATCCTGTTTCTCTCTCCCTTCTCCTCTCATCCTGTTTCTCTCTCCCTTCTCCTCTTCCTCCTCTCATCCTGTTTCTCTCTCCCTTCTCCTCTCATTCTGTTTCTCTCTCCCTTCTCCTCTCATCCTGTTTCTCTCTCCATTCTCCTCTCATCCTGTTTCTCTCTCCCTTCTCCTCTCATCCTGTTTCTCTCTCCCTTCTCCCCTCATCCTGTTTCTCTCTCCCTTCTCCTCTTCCTCCTCTCATCCTGTTTCTCTCTCCCTTCTCCTCTCATCCTGTTTCTCTCTCCCTTCTCCTCTTCCTCCTCTCATCCTGTTTCTCTCTCCCTTCTCCTCTCATCCTGTTTCTCTCTCCCTTCTCCTCTTCCTCCTCCCATCCTGTTTCTCTCTCCCTTCTCCTCTTCCTCCTCTCATCCTGTTTCTCTCTCCCTTCTACTCTCATCCTGTTTCTCTCTCCATTCTCCTCTCATCCTGTTTCTCTCTCCCTTCTCCTCTTCCTCCTCTCATCCTGTTTCTCTCTCCCTTCTCCTCTCATCCTGTTTCTCTCTCCCTTCTCCTCTTCCTCCTCCCATCCTGTTTCTCTCTCCCTTCTCCTCTTCCTCCTTTCATCCTGTTTCTCTCTCCCTTCTCCTCTCGTCCTGTTTCTCTCTCCCTTCTCCTCTCATCCTGTTTCTCTCTCCATTCTCCTCTCATCCTGTTTCTCTCTCCCTTCTCCTCTCATCCTGTTTCTCTCTCCCTTCTCCTCTCATCCTGTTTCTCTCTCCCTTCTCCTCTCATCCTGTTTCTCTCTCCCTTCTCCTCTTCCTCCTCTCATCCTGTTTCTCTCTCCTTCTCCTCTCATCCTGTTTCTCTCTCCCTTCTCCTCTTCCTCCTCCCATCCTGTTTCTCTCTCCCTTCTCCTCTTCCTCCTCTCATTCTGTTTCTCTCTCCCTTCTCCTCTCATCCTGTTTCTCTCTCCCTTCTCCTCTCATCCTGTTTCTCTCTCCCTTCTCCTCTCATCCTGTTTCTCTCTCCCTTCTCCTCTCATCCTGTTTCTCTCTCCCTTCTCCTCTTCCTCCTCTCATCCTGTTTCTCTCTCCCTTCTCCTCTCATCCTGTTTCTCTCTCCCTTCTCCTCTCATCCTGTTTCTCTCTCCCTTCTCCTCTCATCCTGTTTCTCTCTCCCTTCTCCTCTCATCCTGTTTCTCTCTCCCTTCTCCTCTTCCTCCTCTCATCCTGTTTCTCTCTCCCTTCTCCTCTCATCCTGTTTCTCTCTCCCTTCTCCTCTTCCTCCTCTCATCCTGTTTCTCTCTCCCTTCTCCTCTCATCCTGTTTCTCTCTCCCTTCTCCTCTTCCTCTTCCCATCCTGTTTCTCTCTCCCTTCTCCTCTTCCTCCTCTCATCCTGTTTCTCTCTCCCTTCTACTCTCATCCTGTTTCTCTCTCCATTCTCCTCTCATCCTGTTTCTCTCTCCCTTCTCCTCTTCCTCCTCTCATCCTGTTTCTCTCTCCCTTCTCCTCTCATCCTGTTTCTCTCTCCCTTCTCCTCTTCCTCCTCCCATCCTGTTTCTCTCTCCCTTCTCCTCTTCCTCCTTTCATCCTGTTTCTCTCTCCCTTCTCCTCTCGTCCTGTTTCTCTCCCTTCTCCTCTCATCCTCTTTCTCTCTCCATTCTCCTCTCATCCTGTTTCTCTCTCCCTTCTCCTCTCATCCTGTTTCTCTCTCCATTCTCCTCTCATCCTGTTTCTCTCTCCCTTCTCCTCTCATCCTGTTTCTCTCTCCCTTCTCCTCTCATCCTGTTTCTCTCTCCCTTCTCCTCTCATCCTGTTTCTCTCTCCCTTCTCCTCTTCCTCCTCTCATCCTGTTTCTCTCTCCCTTCTCCTCTCATCCTGTTTCTCTCTCCCCTTCTCCTCTCATCCTGTTTCTCTCTCCCTTCTCCTCTCATCCTGTTTCTCTCTCCCTTCTCCTCTCATCCTGTTTCTCTCTCCCTACTCCTCTCATCCTGTTTCTCTCTCCCTTCTCCTCTCATCCTGTTTCTCTCTCCTTCTCCTCTCATCCTGTTTCTCTCTCCCTTCTCCTCTCATCCTGTTTCTCTCTCCCTTCTCCTCTCATCCTGTTTCTCTCTCCATTCTCCTCTCATCCTGTTTCTCTCTCCCTTCTCCTCTCATCCTGTTTCTCTCTCCCTTCTCCTCTCATCCTGTTTCTCTCTCCCTTCTCCTCTCATCCTGTTTCTCTCTCCCTTCCCCTCTCATCCTGTTTCTCTCTCCCTTCTCCTCTCATCCTGTTTCTCTCTCCCTTCTCCTCTTCCTCCTCTCATCCTGTTTCTCTCTCCCTTCTCCTCTCATCCTGTTTCTCTCTCCATTCTCCTCTCATCCTGTTTCTCTCTCCCTTCTCCTCTTCCTCCTCTCATCCTGTTTCTCTCTCCCTTCTCCTCTCATCCTGTTTCTCTCTCCCTTCTCCTCTCATCCTGTTTCTCTCTCCCTTCTCCTCTCATCCTGTTTCTTTCTCCCTTCTCCTCTCATCCTGTTTCTCTCTCCCTTCTCGTCTCATCCTGTTTCTCTCTCCCTTCTCCTCTCATCCTGTTTCTCTCTCCCTTCTCCTCTTCCTCCTCTCATCCTGTTTCTCTCTCCCTTCTCCTCTCATCCTGTTTCTCTCTCCATTCTCCTCTCATCCTTTTTCATTCTCCCTTCTCCTCTTCCTCCTCTCATCCTGTTTCTCTCTCCCTTCTCCTCTCATTCTGTTTCTCTCTCCCTTCTCCTCTCATCCTGTTTCTCTCTCCCTTCTCCTCTCATCCTGTTTCTCTCTCCCTTCTCCTCTCATCCTGTTTCTCTCTCCCTTCTCCTCTCATCCTGTTTCTCTCTCCCTTCTCCTCTCATCCTGTTTCTCTCTCCCTTCTCCTCTTCCTCCTCTCATCCTGTTTCTCTCTCCCTTCTCCTCTTCCTCCTCTCATCCTGTTTCTCTCTCCCTTCTCCTCTTCCTCCTCTCATCCTGTTTCTCTCTCCCTTCTCCTCTCATCCTGTTTCTCTCTCCCTTCTCCTCTCATTCTGTTTCTCTCTCCCTTCTCCTCTCATCCTGTTTCTCTCTCCATTCTCCTCTCATCCTGTTTCTCTCTCCCTTCTCCTCTCATCCTGTTTCTCTCTCCCTTCTCCTCTCATCCTGTTTCTCTCTCCCTTCTCCTCTTCCTCCTCTCATCCTGTTTCTCTCTCCCTTCTCCTCTCATCCTGTTTCTCTCTCCCTTCTCCTCTTCCTCCTCTCATCCTGTTTCTCTCTCCCTTCTCCTCTCATCCTGTTTCTCTCTCCCTTCTCCTCTTCCTCCTCCCATCCTGTTTCTCTCTCCTTCTCCTCTTCCTCCTCTCATCCTGTTTCTCTCTCCCTTCTACTCTCATCCTGTTTCTCTCTCCATTCTCCTCTCATCCTGTTTCTCTCTCCCTTCTCCTCTTCCTCCTCTCATCCTGTTTCTCTCTCCCTTCTCCTCTCATCCTGTTTCTCTCTCCCTTCTCCTCTTCCTCCTCCCATCCTTTTTCTCTCTCCCTTCTCCTCTTCCTCCTTTCATCCTGTTTCTCTCTCCCTTCTCCTCTCGTCCTGTTTCTCTCTCCCTTCTCCTCTCATCCTGTTTCTCTCTCCATTCTCCTCTCATCCTGTTTCTCTCTCCCTTCTCCTCTCATCCTGTTTCTCTCTCCCTTCTCCTCTCAAACTGTTTCTCTCTCCCTTCTCCTCTCATCCTGTTTCTCTCCCCTTCTCCTCTTCCTCCTCTCATCCTGTTTCTCTCTCCCTTCTCCTCTCATCCTGTTTCTCTCTCCCTTCTCCTCTTCCTCCTCCCATCCTGTTTCTCTCTCCCTTCTCCTCTTCCTCCTCTCATTCTGTTTCTCTCTCCCTTCTCCTCTCATCCTGTTTCTCTCTCCCTTCTCCTCTCATCCTGTTTCTCTCTCCCTTCTCCTCTCATCCTGTTTCTCTCTCCCTTCTCCTCTCATCCTGTTTCTCTCTCCCTTCTCCTCTTCCTCCTCTCATCCTGTTTCTCTCTCCCTTCTCCTCTCATCCTGTTTCTCTCTCCCTTCTCCTCTCATCCTGTTTCTCTCTCCCTTCTCCTCTCATCCTGTTTCTCTCTCCCTTCTCCTCTCATCCTGTTTCTCTCTCCCTTCTCCTCTTCCTCCTCTCATCCTGTTTCTCTCTCCCTTCTCCTCTTCCTCCTCTCATCCTGTTTCTCTCTCCCTTCTCCTCTCATCCTGTTTCTCTCTCCCTTCTCCTCTTCCTCTTCCCATCCTGTTTCTCTCTCCCTTCTCCTCTTCCTCCTCTCATCCTGTTTCTCTCTCCCTTCTACTCTCATCCTGTTTCTCTCTCCATTCTCCTCTCATCCTGTTTCTCTCTCCCTTCTCCTCTTCCTCCTCTCATCCTGTTTCTCTCTCCCTTCTCCTCTCATCCTGTTTCTCTCTCCCTTCTCCTCTTCCTCCTCCCATCCTGTTTCTCTCTCCCTTCTCCTCTTCCTCCTTTCATCCTGTTTCTCTCTCCCTTCTCCTCTCGTCCTGTTTCTCTCTCCCTTCTCCTCTCATCCTCTTTCTCTCTCCATTCTCCTCTCATCCTGTTTCTCTCTCCCTTCTCCTCTCATCCTGTTTCTCTCTCCATTCTCCTCTCATCCTGTTTCTCTCTCCCTTCTCCTCTCATCCTGTTTCTCTCTCCCTTCTCCTCTCATCCTGTTTCTCTCTCCCTTCTCCTCTCATCCTGTTTCTCTCTCCCTTCTCCTCTTCCTCCTCTCATCCTGTTTCTCTCTCCCTTCTCCTCTCATCCTGTTTCTCTCTCCCTTCTCCTCTCATCCTGTTTCTCTCTCCCTTCTCCTCTCATCCTGTTTCTCTCTCCCTTCTCCTCTCATCCTGTTTCTCTCTCCCTACTCCTCTCATCCTGTTTCTCTCTCCCTTCTCCTCTCATCCTGTTTCTCTCTCCCTTCTCCTCTCATCCTGTTTCTCTCTCCCTTCTCCTCTCATCCTGTTTCTCTCTCCCTTCTCCTCTCATCCTGTTTCTCTCTCCATTCTCCTCTCATCCTGTTTCTCTCTCCCTTCTCCTCTCATCCTGTTTCTCTCTCCCTTCTCCTCTCATCCTGTTTCTCTCTCCCTTCTCCTCTCATCCTGTTTCTCTCTCCCTTCCCCTCTCATCCTGTTTCTCTCTCCCTTCTCCTCTCATCCTGTTTCTCTCTCCCTTCTCCTCTTCCTCCTCTCATCCTGTTTCTCTCTCCCTTCTCCTCTCATCCTGTTTCTCTCTCCATTCTCCTCTCATCCTGTTTCTCTCTCCCTTCTCCTCTTCCTCCTCTCATCCTGTTTCTCTCTCCCTTCTCCTCTCATCCTGTTTCTCTCTCCCTTCTCCTCTCATCCTGTTTCTCTCTCCCTTCTCCTCTCATCCTGTTTCTTTCTCCCTTCTCCTCTCATCCTGTTTCTCTCTCCCTTCTCGTCTCATCCTGTTTCTCTCTCCCTTCTCCTCTCATCCTGTTTCTCTCTCCCTTCTCCTCTTCCTCCTCTCATCCTGTTTCTCTCTCCCTTCTCCTCTCATCCTTTTTCTCTCTCCCTTCTCCTCTTCCTCCTCTCATCCTGTTTCTCTCTCCCTTCTCCTCTCATTCTGTTTCTCTCTCCCTTCTCCTCTCATCCTGTTTCTCTCTCCCTTCTCCTCTCATCCTGTTTCTCTCTCCCTTCTCCTCTCATCCTGTTTCTCTCTCCCTTCTCCTCTCATCCTGTTTCTCTCTCCCTTCTCCTCTCATCCTGTTTCTCTCTCCCTTCTCCTCTTCCTCCTCTCATCCTGTTTCTCTCTCCCTTCTCCTCTTCCTCCTCTCATCCTGTTTCTCTCTCCCTTCTCCTCTTCCTCCTCTCATCCTGTTTCTCTCTCCCTTCTCCTCTCATCCTGTTTCTCTCTCCCTTCTCCTCTCATCCTGTTTCTCTCTCCCTTCTCCTCTCATCCTGTTTCTCTCTCCCTTCTCCTCTCATCCTGTTTCTCTCTCCCTTCTCCTCTCATCCTGTTTCTCTCTCCCTTCCCCTCTCATCCTGTTTCTCTCTCCCTTCTCCTCTCATCCTGTTTCTCTCTCCCTTCTCCTCTTCCTCCTCTCATCCTGTTTCTCTCTCCCTTCTCCTCCCATCCTGTTTCTCTCTCCATTCTCCTCTCATCCTTTTTCTCTCTCCCTTCTCCTCTTCCTCCTCTCATCCTGTTTCTCTCTCCATTCTCCTCTCATCCTGTTTCTCTCTCCCTTCTCCTCTCATCCTGTTTCTCTCTCCCTTCTCCTCTCATCCTGTTTCTCTCTCCAT
Source organism: Oncorhynchus masou masou (assembly GCF_036934945.1). NCBI lineage: Eukaryota > Metazoa > Chordata > Actinopteri > Salmoniformes > Salmonidae > Oncorhynchus > Oncorhynchus masou. The sequence goes on along the minus strand of NC_088212.1, from coordinate 123,726 downwards.
TCTCCTCCCATCCTGTTTCTCTCTCCCTTCTCCTCTCATCCTGTTTCTCTCTCCCTTCTCCTCTTCCTCCTCTCATCCTGTTTCTCTCTCCCTTCTCCTCTTCCTCCTCTCATCCTGTTTCGCTCTCCCTTCTCCTCTTCCTCCTCTCATCCTGTTTCTCTCTCCCTTCTCCTCTTCCTCCTCTCATCCTGTTTCTCTCTCCCTTCTCCTCTCATCCTGTTTCTCTCTCCCTTCTCCTCTCATCCTGTTTCTCTCTCCCTTCTCCTCTCATCCTGTTTCTCTCTCCCTTCTCCTCTCATCCTGTTTCTCTCTCCATTCTCCTCCCATCCTGTTTCTCTCTCCCTTCTCCTCTCATCCTGTTTCTCTCTCCCTTCTCCTCTTCCTCCTCCCATCCTGTTTCTCTCTCCCTTCTCCTCTCATCCTGTTTCTCTCTCCCTTCTCCTCTCATCCTGTTTCTCTCTCCCTTCTCCTCTCATCCTGTTTCTCTCTCCCTTCTCCTCTCATCCTGTTTCTCTCTCCCTTCTCCTCTCATCCTGTTTCTCTCTCCCTTCTCCTCTCATCCTGTTTCTCTCTCCCTTCTCCTCTCATCCTGTTTCTCTCTCCCTTCTCCTCCCATCCTGTTTCTCTCTCCCTTCTCCTCTCATCCTGTTTCTCTCTCCCTTCTCCTCTTCCTCCTCTCATCCTGTTTCTCTCTCCCTTCTCCTCTCATCCTGTTTCTCTCTCCCTTCTCCTCTCATCCTGTTTCTCTCTCCCTTCTCCTCTCATCCTGTTTCTCTCTCCCTTCTCCTCTCATCCTGTTTCTCTCTCCCTTCTCCTCTCATCCTGTTTCTCTCTCCCTTCTCCTCTCATCCTGTTTCTCTCTCCCTTCTCCTCTCATCCTGTTTCTCTCTCCATTCTCCTCCCATCCTGTTTCTCTCTCCCTTCTCCTCTTCCTCCTTTCATCCTGTTTCTCTCTCCCTTCTCCTCTCATCCTGTTTCTCTCTCCCTTCTCCTCTCATCCTGTTTCTCTCTCCCTTCTCCTTTCATCCTGTTTCTCTCTCCCTTCTCCTCCCATCCTGTTTCTCTCTCCCTTCTCCTCTCATCCTGTTTCTCTCCTCCCCTCTCCTCTTCCTCCTATCCTCTCCTCTTCCTCCTATCCTCTCCTCTTCCTCCTCTCCTCTCCTATCCTCTCCTCTCTTCTTCCTTCTTTCCTCTCCTTTCTCTCCTCTTCTTTCTCTCTTCTCCTCTTCCCTCCTCTCCTCTTCATTCTCTTCTCTTCTCTCCTATCCTCTTCCTTCTCTTCTCTTCTCTCCTCTTCTCTCCTCTTCTCTTCTCTTCTCTTCTCTCCTATCCTCTTCCTCCTCTTCTCTCCTCTCCTCTTCATTCTCTTCTCTCCTATCCTCTTCCTCCTCTTCTCTTCTCTCCTCTCCTCTTCTCTCCTCTTCTCTCCTATCCTCTTCCTCCTCTTCTCTTCTCTCCTCTCCTCTTCTCTCCTCTTCTCTTCTCTCCTATCCTCTTCCTCCTCTTCTCTTCTCTCCTCTTCTCTCCCTTCCTCTTCCTTCTCTTCTCTTCTCTCCTATCCTCTTCCTCCTCTTCTCTCCTCTCCTCTTCTCTCCTCTCTCCATTCCTTTTTATCCTATACTCACCTCTAAGAAGAGGGGTAGTTGGGCTCTTACAAAATCAGACTTGTAAACTAACATTAACTCTCTCTCTCTCTCTCTCTCTCTCACTCTCTCAGAGTCCGTCTGTGTCCCCCTCCTCCAGTTTCCGAGCAGTAGAGAAGCACAGGAGTTCAGGTGACTCCTCAGACAGCAAGAAACAGAAAATGGCTGAAAAGGAGCTGAGCGCCACACGTTACGTGAGTGAGGCAAATTTCAAACCAAAACCCAGAGGATGCACATGTTTATTTCAAAAGCACAGAGCTAACACAGCTGATTCAACTAACCAAACTCTTGCTGATTAATCGATTACGTCAGTCAGGCTTGTCAGTGCCAGGATGTTCTGATGACGCCCTGGTATAGGGTATCTAACTATGGTAAATTGTTGAGGAGGACCAATATGTTGTTGTGTTCGTCTCGGGACAATAAAGTTGTATTATATTGTATCTGTTTCAGGACAGCGACGGGGAGAAGAGTGATGACAGCCTAGTGGTGGATGTCTCTAATGAGGTTATATTCTCTCTCTCTGTCGTATATAAATACTGAACAAACAAACAATGAATGCAACAACTTCAAAGACGTTACTGAGTTACAGTTCATATGAGGAAATCAGTCAATTGAAATCAATCCATTAGGCCCAAATCTATGGATTTCACATGACTGGGAATACAGATATGCATCTGTTGAACACAGATACCTTAAAAAAAAGGTAGGGGCTTGGATCAGAAAACCAGTCAGTATCTGGTGTGGACAACATTTGTCTCATGCAGCACGACACATCTCCTTCACATAGAGTTGATCAGGCTGTTGATTGTGGCCTGTTGGAATGTTGTCCCACTCCTCTTCAATGACTTTGAGATGAAGCTGGATATTGACGGAAACTGGAACACGTTGCCGTACACGTAGAGCCAGAGCATCCCAAACATGCTCAATGGGTGACATGTCTGGTGAGTATGCAGACCACAGAGGAATGGTGACATTTTCAGCATCCAGGAATTGTGTACAGATCCTTGCGACATGGGGCCGTGTATTATCATGCTCTAACATGAGGTGATGGAGGCGGATGAATGGCACAACAATGGGCCTCAGATTCTTGTTACATTATCTTTCTGCATTCGAATTGCCATTGTTATAATGCAATTGGTGTTCATTGTCCATAGCTTATGCCTGCCCATACTGTAACCCCACTGCCACCATGGGGCGCTCTGTTCACAATGTTGACATCAGCAAACTGCTCGCCCACACGATACCATACACGCCGTCTGCCATCTGCCTGGTACAGTTGAAACCAAGATTCATCCTTGAAGAGCACACTTCTCCAGCGTGCCGGTGAGCATCGTGGTGAGCATTTGCCCACTGAAGTCGGTTACGACGTCGAACTGCAGTCAGGTCAAGACCCTGGTGAGGACGATGACCACACAGATGAGCTTCCCTGAGATGGTTTCTGACAGTTTGTGCAGAAATTCCGCAGGTGAAGAAACCAGATGTGGAGGTCCTGGACTGGAGTGGCTACACGTGGTCTGTGGTTATGAGGCCAGGGGGACGTACTGCCAAATTCTCTAAAATTATGTTGGAGGCGGCTTATGGTATAGAAATTAACATGCAATTGTCTGGCAACAGCTCTGGTGGACATTCCTGTAGTCTGCATGCCAATTGCACGCTCGCTCAAAACATGAGACAGCTGTGGCATTGTGTTGTGACAAAACTGCACATTTTAAAATGACCTTATGCCCCCAGCACAAGGTGCACCTGTGTAATGATCATGCTGTTTAATCAGCTTCTTGATATACCACACCTGTCAGGTGAACCAATTATCTTAACCAATTGGTGAATAACATTTGAGAGAAATCAGCTTTTAGTGAGTACAGAACAATATTTTTTATTTATTTTAGTTCAGGAAACATGGAACCAACACTTTACCAATACATAGAAATGTAACTCAACTCAACCAAACTATTTTCTATTGTTCTCTTTCGCTGTTATCTTAGGATCCTGCCTCTCCTAGAGGAAGCCCCACTCACTCCCCTCGTGAGAACCGATTGGATAAGAGCCGTCTGCTGAAGAAGGAAGTCCCTCCCCTCAGCCCCACCTCTATGGCCTCGTCCAGTAGTACGCCCTCCAACAAGTCCAAAGACCTCACCATGGTCTGACGTCTCACGGCTTCTTTCCCCTTTAATCTTTATTTTCAACATATTTCTACCTTTACCCCAAGTCTGGAAAATGTGGATTTTCTCATCTCTCATATACCAGAGTTCAGTGCTTAAAAATGGTATTGTTATGAGTGGATTATGAGCCTTTTTTGTGTCCAGAATGAGAAGTCCAGCACCCTGACCCCCACCCCCAGCAGCACCTCGACCCCCGGTCTGAGAGGGAAAACGTCAGGACTGGAGGGTGAGACACACTGATGACTTTAAACACGTGTTTAGATTCTTTACATTTCATTGAACCTTCCTTTAACTTTTTCAACCAGGCAGGTCAGTTGAACCTTTAACCTTTTCAACCAGGCAGGTCAGTTGAACCTTTAACCTTTTTAACCAGGCAGGTCAGTTGAACCTTTAACCTTTTTAACCAGGCAGGTCAGTTGAACCTTTAACCTTTTTAACCAGGCAGGTCAGTTGAACCTTTAACCTTTTTAACCAGGCAGGTCAGTTGAACCTTTAACCTTTGTAACCAGGCAGGTCAGTTGAACCTTTAACCTTTTTAACCAGGCAGGTCAGTTGAACCTTTAACCTTTTTAACCAGGCAGGTCAGTTGAACCTTTAACCTTTGTAACCAGGCAGGTCAGTTGATTCTTATTCAGCAGAGATCTAATAAACGTAACAGAAAAATCCCAAAATCGAAATCTGTCTGTCTAAAAGATATCTGCTTTTCCATTCTCCTTTGTCATCCACATTTGTGGTGGCAGAGCTACAGCAGTTTGGGTCTTATCACAAAACGTCTGTTCTGTCTGAACAGTTTGGGAGACTCACGATGGTGTTGGGCACTACAAACCTCACAACTTCGGTCTGTAGCGCCCAAACAGTTTGTTACCCTAATATGACCCCACCATCGAATTCTCTATGACACCCACAAGACTTATTTAGGTGTACACTGAGTGTACAAAACTCCCTTTGACCTCAGAACAGCCTCATTTTTTAGGCATGCAATCTACTAGGGTTGAATATTTACAAAAAAGTTGCCTACCCCAGAATAAATCACATTTTTCCCAGGTAACCCAATATTTCCAACCAAAAACGTAAGTGTCATTGAAAAGCATTATAAAGCATATAAATGGGCCTATATCTGGATTTAATTAGAGCTTTGAGAGAACATTCAAGCCCGATGCTACCTGTGCCTGATGATACACATTAAATACATTTTATTTAAATAAATATACAATCCCAATCACAAAAAGCTCAAAAGTGTCATTATGATATAGTCTACTGCACCTTTGTACACGACAGAAAAGCATGAAATCCCATAAATGTAGCTAGCTACGTATATTTCTTTTGCTTTTACTTACTTAGCTAGCATCGATGGCAGCTAGCTAGTTTAGCCTACTCAAACACCTGGCTCAAACAGAGAGGGATGCTATGTTAGCTAGCTGGCTATGGCTATCCAACAGAGAGGGATGCTGTTAGCTAGCTGGCTATGGCTATCCAACAGAGAGGGATGCTGTTAGCTAGCTGGCTATGGCTATCCAACAGAGAGGGATGCTGTTAGCTAGCTGGCTATGGCTATCCAACAGAGAGGGATGCTGTTAGCTAGCTGGCTATGGCTATCCAACACTGGATCTCTTCCAAGTCAAAGTAAACTTTTGGTTTTATTAATGTATGTTTTATTAATGTACACAATACATGTCTCAATTGTCTCAAGGCTTAAATATCCTTCTTTACCTGTCTCCTCCCCTACATCTACACTGATTGAAGTGGATTTAACAGGTGACATCGATAAGGGATCATAGCTTTCACCTGGATTCACCTGGTCAGTCTATGTCATAGAAAGAGCAGGTGTTCCTAATGTTTTGCCCACTCAGTGTATATGGAAGTACTTTAGTGCCCCAAACAAGTGGTTCCATTTATTTTATATATATATATATATATATATATATATATATACATATACATATACATATACATATATATAAAATAAACCACTGAGCATATTTATCTGTTGGATAGGACAGACACTTCAAAATATATTTCCTTTTTCATACATTTTTTGACTACCTGTTTTGTATGAATGTTATTCATTCCATTTCTATGGGCTAATAGCAGTAAGGCCAAATTCAATGTTACATCAAAATTATTTTAAATATATTTTTTATACTTACAGGGGTCAAAAAATACTAAATCAAAAAGCTAAATTATCCTAATTAGCAATTCCAGGTGTTAGCTTAGTAGAACCCAGGCCTTTAGACTATAGGGGGTTGATTTATAGCTTAGTATAACCCAGGCCTTTAGACTTTAGGGGGTTGATTTATAGCTTAGTAGAACCCAGGCCCTTAGACTTTAGGAGGTTGATTTATAGCTTAGTAGAACCCAGGCCTTTAGACTTTAGGGGGTTGATTTATAGCTTAGTAGAACCCAGGCCCTTAGACTTTAGGAGGTTGATTTATAGCTTAGTAGAACCCAGGCTTTAGACTTTAGGGGGTTGATTTATAGCTTAGTAGAACCCAGGCCCTTAGACTTTAGGAGGTTGATTTATAGCTTAGTAGAACCCAGGCTCTTAGACTTTAGGGGGTTGATTTGTAGCTTAGTAGAACCCAGGCCTTTAGATCTTAGGGGGTTGAGTTGTAGCTTAGTAGAACCCAGGCCTTTAGACTTTAGGGGGTTGATTTGTAGCTTAGTAGAACCCAGGCCTTTAGATCTTAGGGGGTTGATTTGTAGCTTAGTAGAACCCAGGCTGTTAGATCTTAGGGGGTTGACTTATGTTGTTTGTTCCAGGCCCTGGTCTGCGTCCCCTGGCGTTGCCGTGTCCTTACCCGGGTGCGTTTGGCATGGTGGCCCACCCAAGCCTCAACGGGCTGAACGGCGACCTGGGCGGAGCCAGCGCCTACGCCTCCCTACACAACCTGTCTCCTCAGATGAGTGCAGCTGCTGCAGTCGCGGCCTACGGACGATCACAAGTGGTACGCTATTCTCCCATCTCAACTCACAACAAATCACATGTCCACCATCTTATTAGTGTCACTCAATCTTCTTTCATTGACACAAATTATAAAGTGGTTGGACAATGTTTGAGCGATATCAAAATCAAATCACATGTTATTTGTCACATGTTCCGTAAACAACAGGTGTAGACTAACAGTGAAATGCTCCGTAAATAACAGGTGTAGACTAACAGTGAAATGCTCCGTAAATAACAGGTGTAGACTAACAGTGAAATGCTCCGTAAACAACAGGTGTAGACTAACAGTGAAATGCTCCGTAAACAACAGGTGTAGACTAACAGTGAAATGCTGACTTGCAGGTCCTTCCCAACCATGCAGAGAGAATTAATAGAAAAGTGAAGATAACAAGAAATAAATACACAATGAGTAACTTGGCTATAGACTAGTTACATTGGGGGAAATTCAACACCAAGGACACCTGAGGTCAATATAAAAATGAATCCGTTTTTATTCTCAGTTAACTGGAGACAACAAACACATTCAGAACAGGTCAAGTGCTCCGCCGTCTCTTCCTTCCTGTTATATTACATTGACGACACCCCCCTTCCACAATTTGTAAGATACTGGTTGAAATGAAACAGACGGAGGCCCAGCTAAAATAATCAATAAGGTTTATTCACGAGAGTCCTGGTTAGTTGTACAAAATAATTTTATACTGGCGTCTTAAGAACATACTTTCACACACAAACATGTTTTTTATTTTACCTTTATTTAACCAGGCAAGTCAGTTAAGAACAAATTCTTGTTTTCAATGACGGCCTAGGAACAGCAGGTTAACTGCCTGTTCAGGGGGCAGAAGAACAGATTTGTACCTTGTCAGCTCGGGGGTTTGAACTTGCAACCTTTCAGTTACTCGTCCAACACTCTAACCACTAGGCTACCCTGTCGCGTATCCTATGCACACACTGTCAAAGATTAGGGGAATCGGTGAGAATCACTCCCCATCCTCCCTCAAGATAGGTAGACCCTGGGAAGTACTCTGTGGCCCCCAGCCAAGGTCGGCACCGAATCTGGCTCAGACGATACTACTGTATAATAGACATTGTTACAGTTATATTGTTTTACCCTAATTCTGACAAAAACTACACACATCATGACTAATTCTACACACGTAATTGATTATAATTTTATGATTCTAATAAATTTCATGCAATTATATGGCTTCAGGGTGGAATATTCTAGTCATTCATTTAAGCATATAAATTCCATCAACAGGTTGACAGAGTTGGTTCCTGCAGGTGGCTGGCTACGCAGGCATGGTTCATAGGGTTGGTTCCTGCAGGTGGCTGGCTACGCAGGCATGGTTCATAGGGTTTGGTTCCTGCAGGTGGCTGGCTACGCAGGCATGGTTCATAGGGTTGGTTCCTGCAGGTGGCTGGCTACGCAGGCATGGTTCATAGGGTTTGGTTCCTGCAGGTGGCTGGCTACGCAGGCATGGTTCATAGGGTTGGTTCCTGCAGGTGGCTGGCTACGCAGGCATGGTTCATAGGGTTTGGTTCCTGCAGGTGGCTGGCTACGCAGGCATGGTTCATAGGGTTGGTTCCTGCAGGTGGCTGGCTACGCAGGCATGGTTCATAGGGTTGGTTCCTGCAGGTGGCTGGCTACGCAGGCATGGTTCATAGGGTTGGTTCCTGCAGGTGGCTGGCTACGCAGGCATGGTTCATAGGGTTTGGTTCCTGCAGGTGGCTGGCTACGCAGGCATGGTTCATAGGGTTTGGTTCCTGCAGGTGGCTGGCTACGCAGGCATGGTTCATAGGGTTGGTTCCTGCAGGTGGCTGGCTACGCAGGCATGGTTCATAGGGTTTGGTTCCTGCAGGTGGCTGGCTACGCATGAGTCGTGTCTTTGGCTATGCCGGATTAAGTGATATGACATGCTATTCTATAAAATCCTTTCTCCGTAATTAATATTACCTGATTGAGCTAATCATGTAAATGTAATTAACAAGAGTCAGGGCACCACAAAATAATATTTATAGACCTGCTATCTTCCGAATAAACTCTTAACGACCTAGTTATATTTTACATCAATAGCAGTCAATATTAATCTTCACCTTAATTCAGTCTCATCTGAAAGTTGTAAATTCTTGGTTATCTTCACGAATCCTGGCAAACAAGTTGAATCAGCAATACAAAATTTTGTTTAATTATTTATTTACTAAATACCTAACTAATCACACAGAATTACATATTTACAAAGAATGAATCATACCTTGATTACTAATGACGTCATAAAGGAAAACATCCCTAGCGGACAGAACGGATATGACAGCTGGTTACAGAAAAGAAAAGGGGCTGGGTTTGAGTGAAAGAGCAGGAAGACTGAGGGACACAGGGAGATGCTGTGCTATCTTAAATACACTATCTTATGCATTCTAAATTACCGCCCATTTGGAAAAGGAAAATGCAGTAAATATGTACTCTGAGCTGCGCTGCGGTAGGTTGGTGGTAGATGGAAGGCCATGTTGCCAAATCAAATCAAATCAAATCAAATTTTATTTGTCACATACACATGGTTAGCAGATGTTAATGCGAGTGTAGCGAAATGCTTGTGCTTCTAGTTCCGACAATGCAGTAATAACCAACAAGTAATCTAACTAACAATTCCTAAACTACTGTCTTATACGCAGTGTAAGGGGATAAAGAATATGTACATAAGGATATATGAATGAGTGATGGTACAGAGCAGCATATGCAAGATACAGTAGATGGTATCGAGTACAGTATATACATATGAGATGAGTATGTAAACAAAGTAGCATAGTTAAAGTGGCTAGTGATACATGTATTACATAAGGATGCAGTCAATGATATAGAGTACAGTATATACGTATGCATATGAGATGAATAATGTAGGGTAAGTAACATTATATAAGGTAGCATTGTTTAAAGTGGCTAGTGATATATTTACAACATTTCCCATCAATTCCCATTATTAAAGTGGCTGGAGTTGAGTCAGTGTCAGTGTGTTGGCAGCAGCCACTCAATGTTAGTGGTGGCTGTTTAACAGTCTGATGGCCTTGAGATAGAAGCTGTTTTTCAGTCTCTTGGTCCCAGCTTTGATGCACCTGTACTGACCTCGCCTTCTGGATGATAGCGGGGTGAACAAGCAGTGGCTCGGGTGGTTGATGTCCTTGATGATCTTTATGGCCTTCCTGTAACATCGGGTGGTGTAGGTGTCCTGGAGGGCAGGTAGTTTGCCCCCGGTGATGCGTTGTGCAGACCTCACTACCCTCTGGAGAGCCTTATGGTTGAGGGCGGAGCAGTTGCCGTACCAGGCGGTGATACAGCCCGCCAGGATGCTCTCGATTGTGCATCTGTAGAAGTTTGTGAGTGCTTTTGGTGACAAGCCGAATTTCTTCAGCCTACTGAGGTTGAAGAGGCGCTGCTGCGCCTTCTTCACGATGCTGTCTGTGTGAGTGGACCAATTCAGTTTGTCTGTGATGTGTATGCCGAGGAACTTAAAACTTGCTACTCTCTCCACTACTGTTCCATCGATGTGGATAGGGGGGTGTTCCCTCTGCTGTTTCCTGAAGTCCACAATCATCTCCTTAGTTTTGTTGACGTTGAGTGTGAGGTTATTTTTCTGACACCACACTCCGAGGGCCCTCACCTCCTCCCTGTAGGCCGTCTCGTCGTTGTTGGTAATCAAGCTTACCACTGTTGTGTCGTCCGCAAACTTGATGATTGAGTTGGAGGCGTGCGTGGCCACGCAGTCGTGGGTGAACAGGGAGTACAGGAGAGGGCTCAGAACGCACCCTTGTGGGGCCCCAGTGTTGAGGATCAGCGGCGAGGAGATGTTGTTACCTACCCTCACCACCTGGGGGCGGCCCGTCAGGAAGTCCAGTACCCAGTTGCACAGGGCGGGGTCGAGACCCAGGGTCTCGAGCTTGATGACGAGCTTGGAGGGTACTATGGTGTTGAATGCCGAGCTGTAGTCGATGAACAGCATTCTCACATAGGTATTCCTCTTGTCCAGATGGGTTAGGTCAGTGTGCAGTGTGGTTGAGATTGCATCGTCTGTGGACCTATTTGGGCGGTAAGCAAATTGGAGTGGGTCTAGGGTGTCAGGTAGGGTGTAGGTGATATGGTCCTTGACTAGTCTCTCAAAGCACTTCATGATGACGTAAGTGAGTGCAGACAGAGTCCTTTGAAGAATGTCTCTGGTGGTCAATTGGATACATTGTAGTAACGTCGTTGTGTGGTAGACGGGATACTCTGTTCTTTTCTAGCCCACATTTGCAGCTGCTGTTGCTAACTCAACGGCTAGGAGGTATCACTTCTGTAGTGAATAAGAGTTCATAGTTCATACCATCACACTGAGGTTGGCTTAGTTCTGTAGTTGACATGTTCGTCCTTTTAACGTATGGACCGTCGTCCTCACATCCTCGGAACAGGGGGTTACATTTTCGTCAAGGTTTTATATAGTGGAGCTAGAAGGGTGTGTCTGAAACGTTTTATAACCCATGTCTCTTCACAGGGGCCACTGATTGAGCAGAGCCCTAACCTTATGAAAACCCAAATCTCTCATTTGGAAGCTGAAATGACTTTTCATCTCTTCACCAATCATTTTATATTCAAACATTTAAATTGAACAACAATTCCATGTGAATACGATAACTCTGATGTGTAGACTTTCCACTGTAGAGTTTATGTCATCCTAGCATCGACGAGAATGTCTCAGATGACAAACGATCTGACATCATATTCAGTAAGTACCACCGCAGAATATAGTTCATTTCCCCCCACCTTCTGATGTTCCCAGAATCTCTATGTTAACCAAGGGGTTTTCAAATGTCACATCAGTAGGGTAGAGAGAGGAAAAAGGGGGGAAAGAGGTATTTATGACTGTCATAAACCTACCCCCAGACCAATGTCATGACACAGGCATGGTTGACAGGGTTGGTTCCTGCAGGTGGCTGGCTATGCAGGCATGGTTCATAGGGTTGGTTCCTGCAGGTGCCTGGCTGTTATCTTGCGGGCTCAGCAATGTCTCCTATCTTAACTTCCAGAACATATTCTGGGCGTTGTACCAATTGGTCTGAGGAGGTCACAGTCACCATCACGAACAAGGATAGTGAGAGAAGATGCACACTGTGTACAATTCAAGGCTATGTCTTCAGACAATAACATTTTCCCTCACATTACGTTCCCCAGCAAGAAAACGAAATGTCGCTCAAACAGAAGGGGAACAAACAAAGAGTCACTGACAACAGCCAAAGCGAAACAGGTGGTGTTTTGGAGGTGTTCTGAAAGACGCTCATGGGGCTGCCCACTGAAAGACACTCATGGGGTTGTCCACTGAAAGACACTCATGGGGCTGCCCACTGAAAGACACTCATGGGGCTGTCCACTGAAAGATGACTAGCAACAACAACTGGTATCTAAATGACACCCACCATGAGAGCCCAAGAAGAGGCAAACCAGAAGAAATCCCAACGCCAAACTTAAAGACAGGAAGCAAACCAAAAAGGTGGAGCAAAACCAAATCAGATAAAGGACTGCTTGTCTAGAAATCAAAATAGGGAGCGCCAACTACAGCTCACCCTCCACATCTACCAAGACAACTGGAGCACTGGGCCAGACACTCTTAAATATCACCTGGGCCAGCCACTCTTAAATATCACCTTGGCCAGCCACTCTTTAAATATCACCATGGCCAGCCACTCTTAAATATCACCTTGGCCAGCCACTCTTTAAATATCACCTGGACCAGCCACTCTTAAATATCACCTTGGCCAGCCACTCTTTAAATATCACCATGGCCAGCCACTCTTTAAGTATCACCTGGGTCAGCCACTCTTAAATATCACCTGGACCAGCCACTCTTAAATATCACCATGGCCAGCCACTCTTTAAGTATCACCTGGGTCAGCCACTCTTAAATATCACCTGGACCAGCCACTCTTAAATATCACCTTGGCCAGCCACTCTTTAAATATAACCTTGGCCAGCCACTCTTTAAATATCACCATGGCCAGCCACTCTTTAAGTATCACCTGGGTCAGCCACTCTTAAATATCACCTGGACCAGCCACTCTTAAATATCAACTTGGCCAGCCACTCTTAAATATCAACTTGGCCAGCCACTCTTAAATATCACCTGGACCAGCCACTATTAAATATCACCTGGGCCAGCCACTCTTAAATATCACCTGGACCAGCCACTCTTAAATATCACCTGGACCAGCCACTCTTAAATATCACCTGGACCATCCACTCTTTAAATATCACCTGGGCTAGCACAGGTGAAACACCAATTGGTGCCCCCTTCGTGCTAAAGTCCAACCGTCAAAACATAAATTGAAAATCCAAAGCCTGTAACAATACTACATACACAAAAGTATGTGGACACCCCTTCAAATTAGTGGATTTGGCTTTTGCTGACAGGTGTACAGCACTTGCCCCAGTCAATTGTAAGTGCTGTTATTGTGAAGTGGAACCGTCTAGGAGCAACAACGGCTCAGCCGCCAAGTACGTAGCGCAAAAAAATTGTCTGTCTTCAGTTGCAACACCCACTACTGAGTTCCAAACTGTTTCTGGAATCAACTTCATCACAATAACTGTTTGTCTGGGGCTTTCTGAAATGTGTTTCCATGGCCGAGCAGCTTCACACAAGCCTAAGATCACCATGATCAATGCCAAGCGTCGGCTGGAGTAAAACTCACCGCTATTGGACTCTGGAGAAGTGGAAACGTGTTCTCTGGAGTGATGAATCACGCTTCACTATCTGGCAGTCCAACGGACACATCTGGGTTTGGCCGATGCCAGGAGAACGCTACCTGCCTTAATGCATAGTGCCAACTGTAAAGTTTGGTGGATGATGAATAATGGTATGGGGCTGTTTTTCATGATTTCAGCAATGCCCCTTAGTTCCAGTGAAGGGAAATCTTAACTGTACCGCATACAATTAGGTTTTTCCAACTTTGTGGCAACAGTTTGGGGAAAGCCCTTTCCCGTTTCAGCATGACAACACCCCCGTGCAAAACGCGAGGTCCATACAGAAAGGGTTTGTCAAGATCGGTATGGAAGAACTTGACTGGCCTGCACAGAGCCCTGACCTCAACCCAGACTAAGTGAAACATAGGATATTACGAGGTTAGTATTAGCTTTTCCGATGTCCAGAAGCCATTTTTGGCCATACGAAACGATGAGGGAGATGTTATGTACAAAAAAGGTTAAGATCAGCAACAACAAAAATATTTAAAAAAATAGCAGAATTGGTCAGGAGTACATTTGGGTCATTTAGCAGACGCTCTTATCTAGAGTGGCTTACAGGAGCAATAAGTGGTAGGTGCCTTGCTCAAGGGCACATCGGCATATTTTTCACTGAGTCTGCTCTAGGATTCGAACCAGCAACCATTCAGTTACTTGCCCAACACTCATAACCACCAGGCTACAGCCGCCATCTCATCACATCAATGGGCAATGTTTGAACAATATCAATTGAAAGTCACAGAAAAGTGCATCATTTAAACTGTATTTTGGTTTGAAGGGTACAAGATGCTTGAATTATTTCCTTAAAAGAGATAATAAATGAATCTCTCTTCTGTTCTCCATCCTCCAGGTTGGTTTTGACCCCCACCACCACATGAGGGTTCCTGGTCTTCCTCCCAACCTCTCTGGCATTCCTGGAGGAAAACCGTACGTCTCCCTTTTTGATGTGGATGCTTTTGAAAAATAGATTCTCTAGATCAGAATATAAAATACACCCTCATCTTCATCACCTCTCTTCCTTCTCCTCCTCTCTAAGAGCCTACTCCTTCCACGTGAGTACTGAGGGCCAGATGCAGCCAGTACCGTTCCCTCCGGACGCCCTGATAGGCCCGGGGATTCCCCGGCACGCCCGGCAGATCAACACGCTGAGCCACGGTGAGGTGGTGTGTGCCGTCACTATATCCAACCCAACCAGACACGTCTACACAGGAGGGAAGGGCTGTGTCAAGATCTGGGACATCAGCCAGCCCGGCAGCAAGAGCCCTGTGTCACAACTAGACTGTCTGGTGAGAATACTATACAGGAGGTTTTTCTGCCATTTAAATCTTGGTGCGATCTGCCTAGGGGGGCTGGGGGGGGGGGTCCATTATCTTTTCCAATCTATTTACTTTTTAATATAATCTTTGATAACTAGATAGTCGAGAATAAATTAAAATTAAACAATTCATTTATTACTATTGATTTTGTTATTGTTTGAACATAAGACCACCGCATTAGCAATGAAAAATTAATCGAACTAAGCTTTAAAACTAAAAAGAGATTGAGGGAGGAAGGTCGAGAGGGAGGTCAAGAGAGAAGAGAGGGAGGTCTGGAGAGAAGAGAGGGAGGTCTGGAGAGAAGAGAGGGAGGTCTGGAGAGAAGAGAAGGTGGTCGAGAGAGGAGAGAGGGAGGTCGAGAGAGGAGAGAGGGAGGTTGAGAGAGAAGAGAGGGAGGTCGAGAGAGAAGGGAGGTAGAGAGGGAGGTAGAGAGGGAGGTAGAGAGAGAAGTAGAGGGTGGTCGAGAGGGTGGTCGAGAGGGTGGTCGAGAGAGGAGAGAGGGAGGTCGAGAGAGAGGTCGAGAGCGAGGTTGAGATAGAGGTTGAGGGAGGTCGAGGGAGGTCGAGGGAGGTCGAGAGGGAGTTCGAGAGGGAGGTAGAGAGGGAGGTAGAGAGAGGGGTAGAGAGAGAGGTAGAGAGAGAGGTAGAGCGGGAGGTAGAGAGAGAAGAGAGGGATATCGAGAGGGAGGTTGAGAGGGAGGTTGAGAGGGAGGTTGAGAGGGAGGTTGAGAGGGAGGTTGAGAGGGAGGTTGAGAGGGAGGTAGAGAGAGAGGTAGAGAGAGAGGTAGAGAGAGAGGTAGAGAGAGAGGTAGAGAGAGAGGTAGAGAGAGAGGTAGAGAGAGAGGTAGAGAGAGAGGTAGAGCGGGTGGTAGAGAGAGAGGTAGAGAGAGGTAGAGAGGACTGTCTGGTGATTGAGTGTGTTGCGTTACATCTTAGGTAAGTGCTTCCTCTAAATGATTTGTCCAGGGTGTGTGTGTTGGCCCACCAAATAACGCATGTCTCATGTTGTGTTTATGATAGTAGCTATGTAAATCAAATCAAATCAAATTACATGAGTCACATGCACCGAATATTACAGTGAAATGATGAATATTACAGGTGTAGTAGACCTTACAGTGAAATGCTGAATACAACAGGTGTCGTAGACTTACAGTGAAATGCTGAATACAACAGGTGTAGTAGACCTTACAGTGACATGCTGAATACAACAGGTATAGAAGACCTCACAGTGAAATGCTTACAAGCCCTTAATGTGCAGTGTTAATGCAATTTAAAAAAATACAGATAACAAGAGATAAAGAGATAAAAGTAACAAGTAATTAAACAGCAGCAGTGACATGTGTTACCTTTATTTAACCAGGAAAGTCAGTTGAGGACAGATTCTTATTTTCGATGACGGCCCAGGAACAGTGGGTTAACTGCCTTGTTCAGGGGTAGAACGACAGATTTGTACCTTGTCAGCTCGGGGATTTGATCTTTCAACCTTTCGATTACTAGGCTACGCTGCCGCCCCCACAGAGTGAATGTTTGGGGGCACTGGTTAGTTGAGGTAATATGTACATGTAGGTAGAGTTATTAAAGTGACTATGCATAGATGATAACAACAGAGAATAGCAGCGGTGTAAAGAGGGGGGGGGGGGGCAATGCAAATAGTCTGGGTAGCCATTTGATTAGCTGTTCAGGAGACTTATGGCTTGGGGGTAGAAGCTGTTTAGAAGCCTCTTGAACCTAGACTTGGTGCTCAGGTACAGCGTGCCATGCGGTAGCAGAGAGAACAGTCTATGACTGGGGTGGCTGGAGTCTTTGACAATTTTTAGGGCCTTCCTCTGACACCGCCTGGTATAGAGGTCCTGGATGGCAGGAAGGTTGGCCCCAGTGATGTACTGGGCCGTACACACTACCCTCTATAGTGCCTTGCGGTCAGAGGCAGAGCAGTACCAGTACTATACCAGGCAGTGGTGCAACCGGTCAGGATGCTCTCGATGGTGCAGCTGTTGAACCTTTTGAGGATCTGAGGACCCATGCCAAATCTTTTTAGTCTTGTTTGAGGGATAGGACATCCTGTTGTGTTTATGATAATAGTTATATATAGAACTTCCTGTTGTGTTTACTAGCTATATATAGGACATCCTGTTGTGTTTATGATAGTAGCTATATATAGGACTTCCTGTTGTGTTTATGATAGTAGCAATATATAGGACTTCCTGTTGTGTTTATGATAGTAGCTATATATAGGACTTCCTGTTGTGTTTATGATAGTAGCAATATATAGTATATGCTTGTGTGTATCTGAACGCAAGTAACAATAACCCTCTTTGTGTGTGTTTGTGTGTGTTTGTGTATACATGCCTGTGTGCGTCTATCAGAACAGAGACAACTACATCCGTTCATGCCGGCTGCTGCATGACGGGCGGACTCTGATCATAGGAGGCGAGGCATCCACACTTTCAATCTGGGACCTAGCCTCACCCACCCCGCGTATCAAGGCAGAGCTAACGTCTTCCGCCCCGGCCTGCTACGCCCTCGCCATCTCTCCCGATGCCAAGGTCTGCTTCTCCTGCTGCAGCGACGGGAACATCGCCGTCTGGGATCTCCACAACCAGACATTGGTCAGGTAGGTACTGGTGTTGACCGACCTCAACAACCAGACACTGGTCAGGTAGGGACTGGTGTTGACAAACCTAAACAACCAGACACTGGTCAGGTAGGGACTGGTGTTGACCGACCTCAACAACCAGACACTGGTCAGGTAGGGTCTGGTGTTGACGGACCTAAACAACCAGACACTGGTCAGGTAGGGACTTGTGTTGACCGACCTCAACAAACAGACACTGGTCAGGTTGGGTCTGGTGTTGACCGATCTAAACAACCAGACACTGGTCAGGTAGGGACTGGTGTTGACGGACCTAAACAACCAGACCTGGTCAGGTAGGGGCTGGTGTTGACCGACCTAAACAACCAGACCTGGTCAGGTAGGGACTGGTGTTGACCGACCTAAACAAACAGACACTGGTCAGGTTGGGTCTGGTGTTGACCGATCTAAACAACCAGACACTGGTCAGGTAGGGACTGGTGTTGACTGACCTAAACAACCAGACCTGGTCAGGTAGGGGCTGGTGTTGACCGACCTAAACAACCAGACCTGGTCAGGTAGGGACTGGTGTTGACCGACCTAAACAATCAGACACTGGTCAGGTAGGGACTGTTGTTGACGGACCTCAACAACCAGACACTGGTCAGGTAGGGACTGGTGTTGACCGACCTCAACAACCAGACACTGGTCAGGTAGGGACTGGTGTTGACTGACCTAAACAACCAGACACTGGTCAGGTAGGGACTGGTGTTGACCGACCTCAACAACCAGACACTGGTCAGGTAGAGTCTGGTGTTGACTGACCTAAACAACCAGACTATGGTCAGCCAGGGACTGGTGTTGACTGACCTAAACAACCAGACACTGGTCAGGTAGGGTCTGGTGTTGACCGACCTCAACAACCAGACACTGGTCAGGTAGGGACTGGTGTTGACCGACCTCAACAACCAGACACTGGTCAGGTAGAGTCTGGTGTTGACTGACCTAAACAACCAGACTATGGTCAGCCAGGGACTGGTGTTGACTGACCTAAGCAACCAGACACTGGTCAGGTAGGGTCTGGTGTTGACCGACCTAAACAACCAGACACTGGTCAGGTAGGGACTGGTGTTGACCGACCTCAACAACCAGACACTGGTCAGGTAGAGTCTGGTGTTGACTGACCTAAACAACCAGACTATGGTCAGCCAGGGACTGGTGTTGACTGACCTAAACAACCAGACACTGGTCAGGTAGAGTCTGGTGTTGACTGACCTAAACAACCAGACTATGGTCAGCCAGGGACTGGTGTTGACTGACCAAAACAACCAGACACTGGTCAGGTAGGGACTGGTGTTGACCGACCTAAACAACCAGACACTGGTCAGGTAGGGTCTGGTGTTGACTGACCTCAACAACCAGACACTGGTCAGGTAGAGTCTGGTGTTGACCGACCTCAACAACCAGACTATGGTCAGCCAGGGACTGGTGTTGACTGACCTAAACAACCAGACACTGGTCAGGTAGGGTCTGGTGTTGACCGACCTCAACAACCAGACACTGGTCAGGTAGGGTCTGGTGTTGACCGACCTCAACAACCAGACACTGGTCAGGTAGGGTCTGGTGTTGACCGAACTAAACAACCAGACACTGGTCAGGTAGGGACTGGTGTTGACCGACCTAAACAACCAGACACTGGTCAGGTAGGGTCTGGTGTTGACTGACCTCAACAACCAGACACTGGTCAGGTAGAGTCTGGTGTTGACCGACCTCAACAACCAGACTATGGTCAGCCAGGGACTGGTGTTGACTGACCTAAACAACCAGACACTGGTCAGGTAGGGTCTGGTGTTGACCGACCTCAACAACCAGACACTGGTCAGGTAGGGTCTGGTGTTGACTGACCTCAACAACCAGACACTGGTCAGGTAGGGTCTGGTGTTGACCGACCTCAACAACCAGACACTGGTCAGGTAGAGTCTGGTGTTGACCGACCTAAACAACCAGACTATGGTCAGTCAGGGACTGGTGTTGACTGACCTCAACAACCAGACACTGGTCTGGTAGGGTCTGGTGTTGACCGAACTAAACAACCAGACACTGGTCAGGTAGGGTCTGGTGTTGACCGACCTAAACAAACAGACACTGGTCAGGTAGGGACTGGTGTTGACCGAACTAAACAACCAGACTATGGTCAGCTAGGGACTTGTGTTGACCGACCTCAACAACCAGACACTGGTCAGGTTGGGTCTGGTGTTGACCGACCTAAACAACCAGACACTGGTCAGGTAGGGACTGGTTTTGACGGACCTAAACAACCAGACCTGGTCAGGTAGGGGCTGGTGTTGACCGACCTAAACAACCAGACCTGGTCAGGTAGGGACTGGTGTTGACCGACCTAAACAATCAGACACTGGTCAGGTAGGGTCTGGTGTTGACCGATCTCAACAAGCAGACACTGGTCTGGTAGGGTCTGGTATTGACCGACCTAAACAACCAGACACTGGTCAGGTAGGGTCTGGTGTTGACGGACCTAAACAACCAGACACTGGTCAGGTAGGGTCTGGTGTTGACGGACCTAAACAACCAGACACTGGTCAGGTAGGGACTGGTGTTGACCGAACTAAACAACCAGACAAAGGTCAGGTAGGGTCTGGTGTTGACCGACCTAAACAACCAGACACTGGTCAGTTAGGGTCTGGTGTTGACCGACCTCAACAACCAGACACTGGTCAGGTAGGGACTGGTGTTGACCGACCTAAACAACCAGACTATGGTCAGGTAGAGTCTGGTGTTGACCGACCTAAACAACCAGACTATGGTCAGCCAGGGACTGGTGTTGACCGACCTAAACAATCAGACACTGGTCAGGTAGGGACTGGTGTTGACCGACCTAAACAACCAGACACTGGTCAGGTAGGGACTGGTGTTGACCGACCTAAACAACCAGACTATGGTCAGCCAGGGTCTGGTGTTGACTGACCTCAACAACCAGACACTGGTCAGGTAGAGTCTGGTGTTGACCGACCTCAACAACCAGACTATGGTCAGCCAGGGACTGGTGTTGACTGACCTAAACAACCAGACACTGGTCAGGTAGGGTCTGGTGTTGACCGACCTCAACAACCAGACACTGGTCAGGTAGGGTCTGGTGTTGACCGACCTCAACAACCAGACACTGGTCAGGTAGGGTCTGGTGTTGACCGAACTAAACAACCAGACACTGGTCAGGTAGGGACTGGTGTTGACCGACCTAAACAACCAGACACTGGTCAGGTAGGGTCTGGTGTTGACTGACCTCAACAACCAGACACTGGTCAGGTAGAGTCTGGTGTTGACCGACCTCAACAACCAGACTATGGTCAGCCAGGGACTGGTGTTGACTGACCTAAACAACCAGACACTGGTCAGGTAGGGTCTGGTGTTGACCGACCTTAACAACCAGACACTGGTCAGTTAGGGTCTGGTGTTGACCGACCTCAACAACCAGACACTGGTCAGGTAGGGTCTGGTGTTGACCGACCTCAACAACCAGACACTGGTCAGGTAGAGTCTGGTGTTGACCGACCTAAACAACCAGACTATGGTCAGCCAGGGACTGGTGTTGACTGACCTCAACAACCAGACACTGGTCTGGTAGGGTCTGGTGTTGACCGAACTAAACAACCAGACACTGGTCAGGTAGGGTCTGGTGTTGACCGACCTAAACAAACAGACACTGGTCAGGTAGGGACTGGTGTTGACCGAACTAAACAACCAGACTATGGTCAGCTAGGGACTTGTGTTGACTGACCTCAACAACCAGACACTGGTCAGGTTGGGTCTGGTGTTGACCGACCTAAACAACCAGACACTGGTCAGGTAGGGACTGGTTTTGACGGACCTAAACAACCAGACCTGGTCAGGTAGGGGCTGGTGTTGACCGATCTAAACAAACAGACACTGGTCAGGTAGGGACTGGTGTTGACCGAACTAAACAACCAGACTATGGTCAGCTAGGGACTTGTGTTGACCGACCTCAACAACCAGACACTGGTCAGGTTGGGTCTGGTGTTGACCGACCTAAACAACCAGACACTGGTCAGGTAGGGACTGGTTTTGACGGACCTAAACAACCAGACCTGGTCAGGTAGGGGCTGGTGTTGACCGACCTAAACAACCAGACCTGGTCAGGTAGGGACTGGTGTTGACCGACCTAAACAATCAGACACTGGTCAGGTAGGGTCTGGTGTTGACCGATCTCAACAAGCAGACACTGGTCTGGTAGGGTCTGGTATTGACCGACCTAAACAACCAGACACTGGTCAGGTAGGGTCTGGTGTTGACGGACCTAAACAACCAGACACTGGTCAGGTAGGGTCTGGTGTTGACGGACCTAAACAACCAGACACTGGTCAGGTAGGGACTGGTGTTGACCGAACTAAACAACCAGACACTGGTCAGGTAGGGTCTGGTGTTGACCGACCTAAACAACCAGACACTGGTCAGTTAGGGTCTGGTGTTGACCGACCTCAACAACCAGACACTGGTCAGGTAGGGACTGGTGTTGACCGACCTAAACAACCAGACTATGGTCAGGTAGAGTCTGGTGTTGACCGACCTAAACAACCAGACTATGGTCAGCCAGGGACTGGTGTTGACCGACCTAAACAATCAGACACTGGTCAGGTAGGGACTGGTGTTGACCGACCTAAACAACCAGACACTGGTCAGGTAGGGACTGGTGTTGACCGACCTAAACAACCAGACTATGGTCAGCCAGGGTCTGGTGTTGACTGACCTCAACAACCAGACACTGGTCAGGTAGAGTCTGGTGTTGACCGACCTCAACAACCAGACTATGGTCAGCCAGGGACTGGTGTTGACTGACCTAAACAACCAGACACTGGTCAGGTAGGGTCTGGTGTTGACCGACCTCAACAACCAGACACTGGTCAGGTAGGGTCTGGTGTTGACCGACCTCAACAACCAGACACTGGTCAGGTAGGGTCTGGTGTTGACCGAACTAAACAACCAGACACTGGTCAGGTAGGGACTGGTGTTGACCGACCTAAACAACCAGACACTGGTCAGGTAGGGTCTGGTGTTGACTGACCTCAACAACCAGACACTGGTCAGGTAGAGTCTGGTGTTGACCGACCTCAACAACCAGACTATGGTCAGCCAGGGACTGGTGTTGACTGACCTAAACAACCAGACACTGGTCAGGTAGGGTCTGGTGTTGACCGACCTTAACAACCAGACACTGGTCAGTTAGGGTCTGGTGTTGACCGACCTCAACAACCAGACACTGGTCAGGTAGGGTCTGGTGTTGACCGACCTCAACAACCAGACACTGGTCAGGTAGAGTCTGGTGTTGACCGACCTAAACAACCAGACTATGGTCAGCCAGGGACTGGTGTTGACTGACCTCAACAACCAGACACTGGTCTGGTAGGGTCTGGTGTTGACCGAACTAAACAACCAGACACTGGTCAGGTAGGGTCTGGTGTTGACCGACCTAAACAAACAGACACTGGTCAGGTAGGGACTGGTGTTGACCGAACTAAACAACCAGACTATGGTCAGCTAGGGACTTGTGTTGACTGACCTCAACAACCAGACACTGGTCAGGTTGGGTCTGGTGTTGACCGACCTAAACAACCAGACACTGGTCAGGTAGGGACTGGTTTTGACGGACCTAAACAACCAGACCTGGTCAGGTAGGGGCTGGTGTTGACCGATCTAAACAAACAGACACTGGTCAGGTAGGGACTGGTGTTGACCGAACTAAACAACCAGACTATGGTCAGCTAGGGACTTGTGTTGACCGACCTCAACAACCAGACACTGGTCAGGTTGGGTCTGGTGTTGACCGACCTAAACAACCAGACACTGGTCAGGTAGGGACTGGTTTTGACGGACCTAAACAACCAGACCTGGTCAGGTAGGGGCTGGTGTTGACCGACCTAAACAACCAGACCTGGTCAGGTAGGGACTGGTGTTGACCGACCTAAACAATCAGACACTGGTCAGGTAGGGTCTGGTGTTGACCGATCTCAACAAGCAGACACTGGTCTGGTAGGGTCTGGTATTGACCGACCTAAACAACCAGACACTGGTCAGGTAGGGTCTGGTGTTGACGGACCTAAACAACCAGACACTGGTCAGGTAGGGTCTGGTGTTGACGGACCTAAACAACCAGACACTGGTCAGGTAGGGACTGGTGTTGACCGAACTAAACAACCAGACACTGGTCAGGTAGGGTCTGGTGTTGACCGACCTAAACAACCAGACACTGGTCAGTTAGGGTCTGGTGTTGACCGACCTCAACAACCAGACACTGGTCAGGTAGGGACTGGTGTTGACCGACCTAAACAACCAGACTATGGTCAGGTAGAGTCTGGTGTTGACCGACCTAAACAACCAGACTATGGTCAGCCAGGGACTGGTGTTGACCGACCTAAACAATCAGACACTGGTCAGGTAGGGACTGGTGTTGACCGACCTAAACAACCAGACACTGGTCAGGTAGGGACTGGTGTTGACCGACCTAAACAACCAGACTATGGTCAGCCAGGGTCTGGTGTTGACTGACCTCAACAACCAGACACTGGTCAGGTAGAGTCTGGTGTTGACCGACCTCAACAACCAGACTATGGTCAGCCAGGGACTGGTGTTGACTGACCTAAACAACCAGACACTGGTCAGGTAGGGTCTGGTGTTGACCGACCTCAACAACCAGACACTGGTCAGGTAGGGTCTGGTGTTGACCGACCTCAACAACCAGACACTGGTCAGGTAGGGTCTGGTGTTGACCGAACTAAACAACCAGACACTGGTCAGGTAGGGACTGGTGTTGACCGACCTAAACAACCAGACACTGGTCAGGTAGGGTCTGGTGTTGACTGACCTCAACAACCAGACACTGGTCAGGTAGAGTCTGGTGTTGACCGACCTCAACAACCAGACTATGGTCAGCCAGGGACTGGTGTTGACTGACCTAAACAACCAGACACTGGTCAGGTAGGGTCTGGTGTTGACCGACCTTAACAACCAGACACTGGTCAGTTAGGGTCTGGTGTTGACCGACCTCAACAACCAGACACTGGTCAGGTAGGGTCTGGTGTTGACCGACCTCAACAACCAGACACTGGTCAGGTAGAGTCTGGTGTTGACCGACCTAAACAACCAGACTATGGTCAGCCAGGGACTGGTGTTGACTGACCTCAACAACCAGACACTGGTCTGGTAGGGTCTGGTGTTGACCGAACTAAACAACCAGACACTGGTCAGGTAGGGTCTGGTGTTGACCGACCTAAACAAACAGACACTGGTCAGGTAGGGACTGGTGTTGACCGAACTAAACAACCAGACTATGGTCAGCTAGGGACTTGTGTTGACTGACCTCAACAACCAGACACTGGTCAGGTTGGGTCTGGTGTTGACCGACCTAAACAACCAGACACTGGTCAGGTAGGGACTGGTTTTGACGGACCTAAACAACCAGACCTGGTCAGGTAGGGGCTGGTGTTGACCGATCTAAACAACCAGACCTGGTCAGGTAGGGACTGGTGTTGACCGACCTAAACAATCAGACACTGGTCAGGTAGGGTCTGGTGTTGACCGATCTCAACAAGCAGACACTGGTCTGGTAGGGTCTGGTATTGACCGACCTAAACAACCAGACACTGGTCAGGTAGGGTCTGGTGTTGACGGACCTAAACAACCAGACACTGGTCAGGTAGGGACTGGTGTTGACGGACCTAAACAACCAGACACTGGTCAGGTAGGAACTGGTGTTGACCGAACTAAACAACCAGACACTGGTCAGGTAGGGTCTGGTGTTGACCGACCTAAACAACCAGACACTGGTCAGTTAGGGTCTGGTGTTGACCGACCTCAACAACCAGACACTGGTCAGGTAGGGACTGGTGTTGACCGACCTAAACAACCAGACTATGGTCAGGTAGAGTCTGGTGTTGACCGACCTAAACAACCAGACTATGGTCAGCCAGGGACTGGTGTTGACCGACCTAAACAATCAGACACTGGTCAGGTAGGGACTGGTGTTGACCGACCTAAACAACCAGACACTGGTCAGGTAGGGACTGGTGTTGACCGACCTAAACAACCAGACTATGGTCAGCCAGGGACTGGTGTTGACTGACCTAAACAACCAGACACTTGTCAGGTAGGGTCTGGTGTTGACCGACCTCAACAACCAGACACTGGTCAGGTAGGGACTGGTGTTGACTGACCTAAACAACCAGACACTGGTCAGGTAGGGTCTTGTGTTGACTGACCTCAACAACCAGACACTGGTCAGGTAGGGTCTGGTGTTGACCGATCTCAACAACCAGACACTGGTCTGGTAGGGTCTGGTGTTGACCGACCTAAACAACCAGACACTGGTCAGGTAGGGTCTGGTGTTGACCGACCTAAACAACCAGACACTGGTCAGTTAGGGTCTGGTGTTGACCGACCTAAACAACCAGACTATGGTCAGCTAGGGTCTGGTGTTGACCGACCTAAACAACCAGACACTGGTCAGGTAGGGTCTGGTGTTGACCGAACTAAACAACCAGACACTGGTCAGGTAGGGTCTGGTGTTGACCGACCAAAACAACCAGACACTGGTCAGGTAGGGACTGGTGTTGACCGACCTAAACAACCAGACACTGGTCAGGTAGGGTCTGGTGTTGACCGACCTAAACAACCAGACTATGGTCAGCGAGGGACTGGTGTTGACCGACCTAAACAACCAGACACTGGTCAGTTAGGTCTGGTGTTGACCGACCTAAATAACCAGACACTGGTCAGGTAGGGTCTGGTGTTGACTGACCTAAACAACCAGACACTGGTCAGTTAGGGTCTGGTGTTGACCGACCTAAATAACCAGACACTGGTCAGGTAGGGTCTGGTGTTGACCGACCTAAACAACCAGACACTGGTCAGGTAGGGACTGGTGTTGACCGACCTAAACAACCAGACTATGGTCAGCTAGGGACTGGTGTTGACCGACCTAAACAACCAGACACTGGTCAGGTAGGGACTGGTGTTGACCGACCTAAACAATCAGACACTGGTCAGGTAGGGACTGTTGTTGACGGACCTCAACAACCAGACACTGGTCAGGTAGGGACTGGTGTTGACCGACCTCAACAACCAGACACTGGTCAGGTAGGGACTGGTGTTGACTGACCTAAACAACCAGACACTGGTCAGGTAGGGTCTGGTGTTGACCGACCTAAACAACCAGACACTGGTCAGTTAGGGTCTGGTGTTGACCGACCTCAACAACCAGACACTGGTCAGGTAGGGACTGGTGTTGACCGACCTAAACAACCAGACTATGGTCAGGTAGAGTCTGGTGTTGACCGACCTAAACAACCAGACTATGGTCAGCCAGGGACTGGTGTTGACCGACCTAAACAATCAGACACTGGTCAGGTAGGGACTGGTGTTGACCGACCTAAACAACCAGACACTGGTCAGGTAGGGACTGGTGTTGACCGACCTAAACAACCAGACTATGGTCAGCCAGGGACTGGTGTTGACTGACCTAAACAACCAGACACTTGTCAGGTAGGGTCTGGTGTTGACCGACCTCAACAACCAGACACTGGTCAGGTAGGGACTGGTGTTGACTGACCTAAACAACCAGACACTGGTCAGGTAGGGTCTTGTGTTGACTGACCTCAACAACCAGACACTGGTCAGGTAGGGTCTGGTGTTGACCGATCTCAACAACCAGACACTGGTCTGGTAGGGTCTGGTGTTGACCGACCTAAACAACCAGACACTGGTCAGGTAGGGTCTGGTGTTGACCGACCTAAACAACCAGACACTGGTCAGTTAGGGTCTGGTGTTGACCGACCTAAACAACCAGACTATGGTCAGCTAGGGTCTGGTGTTGACCGACCTAAACAACCAGACACTGGTCAGGTAGGGTCTGGTGTTGACCGAACTAAACAACCAGACACTGGTCAGGTAGGGTCTGGTGTTGACCGACCAAAACAACCAGACACTGGTCAGGTAGGGACTGGTGTGGACCGACCTAAACAACCAGACACTGGTCAGTTAGGTCTGGTGTTGACCGACCTAAATAACCAGACACTGGTCAGGTAGGGTCTGGTGTTGACTGACCTAAACAACCAGACACTGGTCAGTTAGGGTCTGGTGTTGACCGACCTAAACAACCAGACACTGGTCAGGTAGGGACTGGTGTTGACCGACCTAAACAATCAGACACTGGTCAGGTAGGGACTGTTGTTGACGGACCTCAACAACCAGACACTGGTCAGGTAGGGACTGGTGTTGACCGACCTCAACAACCAGACACTGGTCAGGTAGGGACTGGTGTTGACTGACCTAAACAACCAGACACTGGTCAGGTAGGGTCTGGTGTTGACCGACCTAAACAACCAGACACTGGTCAGTTAGGGTCTGGTGTTGACCGACCTCAACAACCAGACACTGGTCAGGTAGGGACTGGTGTTGACCGACCTAAACAACCAGACTATGGTCAGGTAGAGTCTGGTGTTGACCGACCTAAACAACCAGACTATGGTCAGCCAGGGACTGGTGTTGACCGACCTAAACAATCAGACACTGGTCAGGTAGGGACTGGTGTTGACCGACCTAAACAACCAGACACTGGTCAGGTAGGGACTGGTGTTGACCGACCTAAACAACCAGACTATGGTCAGCCAGGGACTGGTGTTGACTGACCTAAACAACCAGACACTTGTCAGGTAGGGTCTGGTGTTGACCGACCTCAACAACCAGACACTGGTCAGGTAGGGACTGGTGTTGACTGACCTAAACAACCAGACACTGGTCAGGTAGGGTCTTGTGTTGACTGACCTCAACAACCAGACACTGGTCAGGTAGGGTCTGGTGTTGACCGATCTCAACAACCAGACACTGGTCTGGTAGGGTCTGGTGTTGACCGACCTAAACAACCAGACACTGGTCAGGTAGGGTCTGGTGTTGACCGACCTAAACAACCAGACACTGGTCAGTTAGGGTCTGGTGTTGACCGACCTAAACAACCAGACTATGGTCAGCTAGGGTCTGGTGTTGACCGACCTAAACAACCAGACACTGGTCAGGTAGGGTCTGGTGTTGACCGAACTAAACAACCAGACACTGGTCAGGTAGGGTCTGGTGTTGACCGACCAAAACAACCAGACACTGGTCAGGTAGGGACTGGTGTGGACCGACCTAAACAACCAGACACTGGTCAGGTAGGGTCTGGTGTTGACCGACCTAAACAACCAGACTATGGTCAGCGAGGGACTGGTGTTGACCGACCTAAACAACCAGACACTGGTCAGTTAGGTCTGGTGTTGACCGACCTAAATAACCAGACACTGGTCAGGTAGGGTCTGGTGTTGACTGACCTAAACAACCAGACACTGGTCAGTTAGGGTCTGGTGTTGACCGACCTAAATAACCAGACACTGGTCAGGTAGGGTCTGGTGTTGACCGACCTAAACAACCAGACACTGGTCAGGTAGGGACTGGTGTTGACCGACCTAAACAACCAGACTATGGTCAGCTAGGGACTGGTGTTGACCGACCTAAACAACCAGACACTGGTCAGGTAGGGACTGGTGTTGACCGACCTAAACAATCAGACACTGGTCAGGTAGGGACTGTTGTTGACGGACCTCAACAACCAGACACTGGTCAGGTAGGGACTGGTGTTGACCGACCTCAACAACCAGACACTGGTCAGGTAGGGACTGGTGTTGACTGACCTAAACAACCAGACACTGGTCAGGTAGGGTCTAGTGTTGACCGACCTCAACAACCAGACACTGGTCAGGTAGAGTCTGGTGTTGACCGACCTCAACAACCAGACTATGGTCAGCCAGGGACTGGTGTTGACTGACCTAAACAACCAGACACTGGTCAGGTAGGGTCTGGTGTTGACCGACCTCAACAACCAGACACTGGTCAGGTAGGATCTGGTGTTGACCGACCTCAACAACCAGACACTGGTCAGGTAGGGTCTGGTGTTGACCGACCGCAACAACCAGACACTGGTCAGGTAGGGTCTGGTGTTGACTGACCTCAACAACCAGACACTGGTCTGGTAGAGTCTGGTGTTGACCAACCTAAACAACCAGACACTGGTCAGGTAGGGTCTGGTGTTGACCGACCTAAACAACCAGACTATGGTCAGCTAGGGACTGGTGTTGACCGACCTAAACAACCAGACACTGGTCAGGTAGGGTCTGGTGTTGACCGACCTAAACAACCAGACTATGGTCAGCTAGGGACTGGTGTTGACCGACCTAAACAACCAGACACTGGTCAGGTAGGGTCTGGTGTTGACCGACCTAAACAACCAGACACTGGTCAGGTAGGGTCTGGTGTTGACCGACCTAAACAACCAGACACTGGTCAGGTAGGGACTGGTGTGGACTGACCTAAACAACAAGACACTGGTCAGGTAGGGTCTGGTGTTGACCGACCTAAACAACCAGACTATGGTCAGCGAGGGACTGGTGTTGACCGACCTAAACAACCAGACACTGGTCAGGTAGGGTCTGGTGTTGACCGACCTAAACAACCAGACTATGGTCAGCTAGGGACTGGTGTTGACCGACCTAAACAAGCAGACACTGGTCAGGTAGGGTCTGGTGTTTACCGACCTAAACAACCAGACACTGGTCAGATATGGTCTGGTGTTGACCGACCTAAACAACCAGACACTGGTCAGGTAGGGACTGGTGTGGACCGACCTCAACAACCAGACACTGGTCAGGTAGGGTTTGGTGTTGACCGACCTAAACAACCAGACCATGGTCAGCTAGGGACTGGTGTTGACCGACCTAAACAACCAGACACTGGTCAGGTAGGGTCTGGTGTTGAACGACCTAAACAACCAGACACTGGTCAGGTAGGGTCTGGTGTTGACCGACCTAAACAACCAGACACTGGTCAGGTAGGGAATGGTGTGGACCGACCTAAACAACGAGACACTGGTCAGGTAGGGTCTGGTGTTGACTGACCTAAACAACCAGACTATGTTTAGTTAGGGACTGGTGTTGACCGACCTAAACAACCAGACACTGGTCAGGTAGGGTCTGGTGTTGAACGACCTAAACAACCAGACACAGGTCAGGTAGGGTCTGGTGTTGACCGACCTAAACAACCAGACACTGGTCAGGTAGGGACTGGTGTGTACCGACCTCAACAACCAGACACTGGTCAGGTAGGGTCTGGTGTTGACCGACCTAAACAACCAGACTATGGTCAGCTAGTGACTGGTGTTGACCAACCTAAACAACCAGACACTGGTCAGCTAGGGACTGGTGTTGACTGACCTAAACAACCAGACACTGGTCAGGTTGGGACTGGTGTGGACCGACCTAAACAACCAGACACCGGTCAGCTAGGGACTGGTGTTGACCGACCTAAACAACCAGACACTGGTCAGCTAGGGACTGGTGTTTACCGACCTAACAACCAGACACTGGTCAGCTAGGGACTGGTGTTGACCCACCTAAACAACCAGACACTGGTCAGCTAGGGACTGGTTTGGACCGACCTCAACAACCAGACACTGGTCAGGTAGGGTCTGGTGTTGACCGACCTAAACAACCAGACTATGGTCAGCTAGTGACTGGTGTTGACCAACCTAAACAACCAGACACTGGTCAGCTAGGGACTGGTTTTGACCGACCTAAACAACCAGACACTGGTCAGCTAGGGACTGGTGTTGACCGACCTAAACAACCAGACACTGGTCAGCTAGGGACTGGTGTTGACCGACCTAAACAACCAGACACTGGTCAGCTAGGGACTGGTGTTGACCGACCTAAACAACCAGACACTGGTCAGCTAGGGACTGGTGTGCACCGACCTAAACAACCAGCCACTGGTCAGCTAGGTTCTGGTGTTGACCCACCTAAACAACCAGACACTTGTCAGCTAGGGACTGGTGTGGACCGACCTAAACATCCAGACACTGGTCAGCTAGGGACTGTTGTGGACCGACCTAAACAACCAGACACTGGTCAGCTAGGGACTGGTGTGGACCGACCTAAACAACCAGACACTGGTCAGCTAGGGACTGGTGTTGACCGACCTAAACAACCAGACACTGGTCAGCTAGGGACTGGTGTTGACCGACCTAAACAACCAGACACTGGTCAGCTAGGGACTGGTGTTGACCCACCTAAACAACCAGACACTGGTCAGCTAGGGACTGGTTTGGACCGACCTAAACAACCAGACACTGGTCAGCTAGGGACTGGTGTTGACCGACCTAAACAACCAGACACTGGTCAGCTAGGGACTGGTGTTGACCGACCTAAACAACCAGACACTGGTCAGTTAGGGTCTGGTGTTGACCGACCTAAATAACCAGACACTGGTCAGGTAGGGTCTGGTGTTGACCGACCTAAACAACCAGACACTGGTCAGGTAGGGACTGGTGTTGACCGACCTAAACAACCAGACTATGGTCAGCTAGGGACTGGTGTTGACCGACCTAAACAACCAGACACTGGTCAGGTAGGGACTGGTGTTGACCGACCTAAACAATCAGACACTGGTCAGGTAGGGACTGTTGTTGACGGACCTCAACAACCAGACACTGGTCAGGTAGGGACTGGTGTTGACCGACCTCAACAACCAGACACTGGTCAGGTAGGGACTGGTGTTGACTGACCTAAACAACCAGACACTGGTCAGGTAGGGTCTGGTGTTG
This sequence comes from Oncorhynchus masou masou, assembly GCF_036934945.1. Classification (NCBI taxonomy): domain Eukaryota; kingdom Metazoa; phylum Chordata; class Actinopteri; order Salmoniformes; family Salmonidae; genus Oncorhynchus; species Oncorhynchus masou. The sequence continues at coordinate 91,626 of NC_088212.1, read as the reverse complement.
ACCGACCTCAACAACCAGACACTGGTCAGGTAGAGTCTGGTGTTGACCGACCTCAACAACCAGACTATGGTCAGCCAGGGACTGGTGTTGACTGACCTAAACAACCAGACACTGGTCAGGTAGGGTCTGGTGTTGACCGACCTAAACAACCAGACTATGGTCAGCTAGGGACTGGTGTTGACCGACCTAAACAAGCAGACACTGGTCAGGTAGGGTCTGGTGTTTACCGACCTAAACAACCAGACACTGGTCAGATATGGTCTGGTGTTGACCGACCTAAACAACCAGACACTGGTCAGGTAGGGACTGGTGTGGACCGACCTCAACAACCAGACACTGGTCAGGTAGGGTTTGGTGTTGACCGACCTAAACAACCAGACCATGGTCAGCTAGGGACTGGTGTTGACCGACCTAAACAACCAGACACTGGTCAGGTAGGGTCTGGTGTTGAACGACCTAAACAACCAGACACTGGTCAGGTAGGGTCTGGTGTTGACCGACCTAAACAACCAGACACTGGTCAGGTAGGGAATGGTGTGGACCGACCTAAACAACGAGACACTGGTCAGGTAGGGTCTGGTGTTGACTGACCTAAACAACCAGACTATGTTTAGTTAGGGACTGGTGTTAACCGACCTAAACAACCAGACACTGGTCAGGTAGGGTCTGGTGTTGAACGACCTAAACAACCAGACACAGGTCAGGTAGGGTCTGGTGTTGACCGACCTAAACAACCAGACACTGGTCAGGTAGGGACTGGTGTGTACCGACCTCAACAACCAGACACTGGTCAGGTAGGGTCTGGTGTTGACCGACCTAAACAACCAGACTATGGTCAGCTAGTGACTGGTGTTGACCAACCTAAACAAACAGACACTGGTCAGCTAGGGACTGGTGTTGACTGACCTAAACAACCAGACACTGGTCAGGTTGGGACTGGTGTGGACCGACCTAAACAACCAGACACCGGTCAGCTAGGGACTGGTGTTGACCGACCTAAACAACCAGACACTGGTCAGCTAGGGACTGGTGTTGACCGACCTAACAACCAGACACTGGTCAGCTAGGGACTGGTGTTGACCCACCTAAACAACCAGACACTGGTCAGCTAGGGACTGGTTTGGACCGACCTAAACAACCAGACACTGGTCAGCTAGGGACTGGTTTTGACCGACCTAAACAACCAGACACTGGTCAGCTAGGGACTGGTGTTTACCGACCTAAACAACCAGACACTGGTCAGCTAGGGACTGGTGTTGACCGACCTAAACAATCAGACACTGGTCAGCTAGGGACTGGTGTTGACCGACCTAAACAACCAGACACTGGTCAGCTAGGGACTGGTGTGCACCGACCTAAACAACCAGCCACTGGTCAGCTAGGGTCTGGTGTTGACCCACCTAAACAATCAGACACTTGTCAGCTAGGGACTGGTGTGGACCGACCTAAACATCCAGACACTGGTCAGCTAGGGACTGGTGTGGACCGACCTAAACAACCAGACACTGGTCAGCTAGGGACTGGTGTGGACCGACCTAAACAACCAGACACTGGTCAGCTAGGGACTGGTGTTGACCGACCTAAACAACCAGACACTGGTCAGCTAGGGACTGGTGTTGACCCACCTAAACAACCAGACACTGGTCAGCTAGGGACTGGTGTTGACCCACCTAAACAACCAGACACTGGTCAGCTAGGGACTGGTTTGGACCGACCTAAACAACCAGACACTGGTCAGCTAGGGACTGGTGTTGACCGACCTAAACAACCAGACACTGGTCAGCTAGGGACTGGTGTTGACCGACCTAAACAACCAGACACTGGTCAGTTAGGGTCTGGTGTTGACCGACCTAAATAACCAGACACTGGTCAGGTAGGGTCTGGTGTTGACCGACCTAAACAACCAGACACTGGTCAGGTAGGGACTGGTGTTGACCGACCTAAACAACCAGACTATGGTCAGCTAGGGACTGGTGTTGACCGACCTAAACAACCAGACACTGGTCAGGTAGGGACTGGTGTTGACCGACCTAAACAATCAGACACTGGTCAGGTAGGGACTGTTGTTGACGGACCTCAACAACCAGACACTGGTCAGGTAGGGACTGGTGTTGACCGACCTCAACAACCAGACACTGGTCAGGTAGGGACTGGTGTTGACTGACCTAAACAACCAGACACTGGTCAGGTAGGGTCTGGTGTTGACCGACCTCAACAACCAGACACTGGTCAGGTAGAGTCTGGTGTTGACCGACCTCAACAACCAGACTATGGTCAGCCAGGGACTGGTGTTGACTGACCTAAACAACCAGACACTGGTCAGGTAGGGTCTGGTGTTGACCGACCTCAACAACCAGACACTGGTCAGGTAGGATCTGGTGTTGACCGACCTCAACAACCAGACACTGGTCAGGTAGGGTCTGGTGTTGACCGACCGCAACAACCAGACACTGGTCAGGTAGGGTCTGGTGTTGACCGACCTCAACAACCAGACACTGGTCTGGTAGAGTCTGGTGTTGACCGACCTAAACAACCAGACACTGGTCAGGTAGGGTCTGGTGTTGACCGACCTAAACAACCAGACTATGGTCAGCTAGGGACTGGTGTTGACCGACCTAAACAACCAGACACTGGTCAGGTAGGGTCTGGTGTTGACCGACCTAAACAACCAGACACTGGTCAGGTAGGGTCTGGTGTTGACCGACCTAAACAACCAGACACTGGTCAGGTAGGGACTGGTGTGGACTGACCTAAACAACCAGACACTGGTCAGGTAGGGTCTGGTGTTGACCGACCTAAACAACCAGACACTGGTCAGGTAGGGACTGGTGTGGACTGACCTAAACAACAAGACACTGGTCAGGTAGGGACTGGTGTTGACCGACCTCAACAACCAGACACTGGTCAGGTAGGGACTGGTGTTGACTGACCTAAACAACCAGACACTGGTCAGGTAGGGTCTGGTGTTGACCGACCTCAACAACCAGACACTGGTCAGGTAGAGTCTGGTGTTGACCGACCTCAACAACCAGACTATGGTCAGCCAGGGACTGGTGTTGACTGACCTAAACAACCAGACACTGGTCAGGTAGGGTCTGGTGTTGACCGACCTCAACAACCAGACACTGGTCAGGTAGGATCTGGTGTTGACCGACCTCAACAACCAGACACTGGTCAGGTAGGGTCTGGTGTTGACCGACTGCAACAACCAGACACTGGTCAGGTAGGGTCTGGTGTTGACCGACCTCAACAACCAGACACTGGTCTGGTAGAGTCTGGTGTTGACCGACCTAAACAACCAGACACTGGTCAGGTAGGGTCTGGTGTTGACCGACCTAAACAACCAGACTATGGTCAGCTAGGGACTGGTGTTGACCGACCTAAACAACCAGACACTGGTCAGGTAGGGTCTGGTGTTGACCGACCTAAACAACCAGACACTGGTCAGGTAGGGTCTGGTGTTGACCGACCTAAACAACCAGACACTGGTCAGGTAGGGACTGGTGTGGACTGACCTAAACAACCAGACACTGGTCAGGTAGGGTCTGGTGTTGACCGACCTAAACAACCAGACACTGGTCAGGTAGGGACTGGTGTGGACTGACCTAAACAACAAGACACTGGTCAGGTAGGGTCTGGTGTTGACCGACCTAAACAACCAGACTATGGTCAGCGAGGGACTGGTGTTGACCGACCTAAACAACCAGACACTGGTCAGGTAGGGTCTGGTGTTGACCGACCTAAACAACCAGACTATGGTCAGCTAGGGACTGGTGTTGACCGACCTAAACAAGCAGACACTGGTCAGGTAGGGTCTGGTGTTTACCGACCTAAACAACCAGACACTGGTCAGATATGGTCTGGTGTTGACCGACCTAAACAACCAGACACTGGTCAGGTAGGGACTGGTGTGGACCGACCTCAACAACCAGACACTGGTCAGGTAGGGTTTGGTGTTGACCGACCTAAACAGCCAGACCATGGTCAGCTAGGGACTGGTGTTGACCGACCTAAACAACCAGACACTGGTCAGGTAGGGTCTGGTGTTGACCGACCTAAACAACCAGACACTGGTCAGGTAGGGAATGGTGTGGACCGACCTAAACAACGAGACACTGGTCAGGTAGGGTCTGGTGTTGACTGACCTAAACAACCAGACTATGTTTAGTTAGGGACTGGTGTTGACCGACCTAAACAACCAGACACTGGTCAGGTAGGGTCTGGTGTTGAACGACCTAAACAACCAGACACAGGTCAGGTAGGGTCTGGTGTTGACCGACCTAAACAACCAGACACTGGTCAGGTATGGACTGGTGTGTACCGACCTCAACAACCAGACACTGGTCAGGTAGGGTCTGGTGTTGACCGACCTAAACAACCAGACTATGGTCAGCTAGTGACTGGTGTTGACCAACCTAAACAACCAGACACTGGTCAGCTAGGGACTGGTGTTGACTGACCTAAACAAACAGACACTGGTCAGGTTGGGACTGGTGTGGACCGACCTAAACAACCAGACACCGGTCAGCTAGGGACTGGTGTTGACCGACCTAAACAACCAGACACTGGTCAGCTAAGGACTGGTGTTGACCGACCTAACAACCAGACACTGGTCAGCTAGGGACTGGTGTTGACCCACCTAAACAACCAGACACTGGTCAGCTAGGGACTGGTTTGGACCGACCTAAACAACCAGACACTGGTCAGCTAGGGACTGGTTTTGACCGACCTAAACAACCAGACACTGGTCAGCTAGGGACTGGTGTTGACCGACCTAAACAACCAGACACTGGTCAGCTAGGGACTGGTGTTGACCGACCTAAACAACCAGACACTGGTCAGCTAGGGACTGGTGTTGACCGACCTAAACAACCAGACACTGGTCAGCTAGGGACTGGTGTGCACCGACCTAAACAACCAGCCACTGGTCAGCTAGGGTCTGGTGTTGACCCACCTAAACAACCAGACACTTGTCAGCTAGGGACTGGTGTGGACCGACCTAAACAACCAGACACTGGTCAGCTAGGGACTGGTGTTGACCGACCTAAACAACCAGACACTGGTCAGCTAGGGACTGGTGTTGACCGACCTCAACAACCAGACACTGGTCAGCTAGGGACTGGTGTTGACCCACCTAAACAACCAGACACTGGTCAGGTAGGGACTGGTGTTGACCGACCTAAACAATCATACACTGGTCAGCTAGGGACTGGTGTTGACCGACCTAAACAACCAGACACTGGTCAGCTAGGGACTGGTGTTGACCGACCTCAACAACCAGACACTGGTCAGCTAGGGACTGGTGTTGACCCACCTAAACAACCAGACACTGGTCAGGTAGGGTCTGGTGTTGAACGACCTAAACAACCAGACACTTGTCAGGTAGGGTCTGGTGTTGACCGACCTAAACAACCAGACTATGGTCAGCGAGGGACTGGTGTTGACCGACCTAAACAACCAGACACTGGTCAGGTAGGGACTGGTGTGTACCGACCTAAACAACCAGACACTGGTCAGGTAGGGTCTGGTGTTGACCGACCTAAACAACCAGACTATGGTCAGCTAGGGACTGGTGTTGACCGAACTCAACAACCAGACACTGGTCAGCTAGGGACTGGTGTTGACTGACCTAAACAACCAGACACTGGTCAGGTTGGGACTGGTGTGGACCGACCTAAACAACCAGACACCGGTCAGCTAGGGACTGGTGTTGACCGACCTAAACAACCAGACACTGGTCAGCTAGGGACTGGTGTTGACCGACCTAACCACCAGACACTGGTCAGCTAGGGACTGGTGTTGACCCACCTAAACAACCAGACACTGGTCAGCTAGGGACTGGTTTGGACCGACCTAAACAACCAGACACTGGTCAACTAGGGACTGGTTTTGACCGACCTAAACAACCAGACACTGGTCAGCTAGGGACTGGTGTTGACCGACCTAAACAACCAGACACTGGTCAGCTAGGGACTGGTGTTGACCGACCTAAACAACCAGACACTGGTCAGCTAGGGACTGGTGTTGACCGACCTAAACAACCAGACACTGGTCAGCTAGGGACTGGTGTGCACCGACCTAAACAACCAGCCACTGGTCAGCTAGGGTCTGGTGTTGACCCACCTAAACAACCAGACACTTGTCAGCTAGGGACTGGTGTGGACCGACATAAACATCCAGACACTGGTCAGCTAGGGACTGGTGTGGACCGACCTAAACAACCAGACACTGGTCAGCTAGGGACTGGTGTTGACCGACCTAAACAACCAGACACTGGTCAGCTAGGGACTGGTGTTGACCGACCTAAACAACCAGACACTGGTCAGCTAGGGACTGGTGTTGACCGACCTAAACAACCAGACACTGGTCAGCTAGGGACTGGTGTTGACCCACCTAAACAACCAGACACTGGTCAGCTAGGGACTGGTTTGGACCGACCTAAACAACCAGACACTGGTCAGCTAGGGACTGGTGTTGACCGACCTAAACAACCAGACACTGGTCAGCTAGGGACTGGTGTTGACCGACCTCAACAACCAGACACTGGTCAGCTAGGGACTGGTGTTGACCCACCTAAACAACCAGACACTGGTCAGGTAGGGACTGGTGTTGACCGACCTAAACAATCATACACTGGTCAGCTAGGGACTGGTGTTGACCGACCTAAACAACCAGACACTGGTCAGCTAGGGACTGGTGTTGACCGACCTCAACAACCAGACACTGGTCAGCTAGGGACTGGTGTTGACCCACCTAAACAACCAGACACTGGTCAGGTAGGGACTGGTGTTGACCGACCTAAACAATCAGACACTGGTCAGGTAGGGACTGTTGTTGACGGACCTCAACAACCAGACACTGGTCAGGTAGGGACTGTTGTTGACCGACCTCAACAACCAGACACTGGTCAGGTAGGGACTAGTGTTGACTGACCTAAACAACCAGACACTGGTCAGGTAGGGTCTGGTGTTGACCAACCTCAACAACCAGACACTGGTCAGGTAGAGTCTGGTGTTGACCGACCTCAACAACCAGACACTGGTCAGCCAGGGACTGGTGTTGACTGACCTAAACAACCAGACACTGGTCAGGTAGGGTCTGGTGTTGACCGACCTCAACAACCAGACACTTGTCAGTTAGGGTCTGGTGTTGACCGACCTAAACAACCAGACACTGGTCAGGTAGGGACTGGTGTGGACCGACCTAAACAACCAGACACTGGTCAGGTAGGGTCTGGTGTTGACTGACCTAAACAACCAGACTATGGTCAGCGAGGGACTGGTGTTGACGGACCTAAACAACCAGACAATGGTCAGGTAGGGTCTGGTGTTGACTGACCTAAACAACCAGACACTGGTCAGGTAGGGACTGGTGTGGACCGACCTAAACAACCAGACACTGGTCAGGTAGGGACTGGTGTTGACCGACCTCAACAACCAGACACTGGTCAGCTAGGGACTGGTGTTGACTGACCTAAACAACCAGACACTGGTCAGGTAGGGTCTGGTGTTGACCGACCTCAACAACCAGACACTGGTCAGGTAGGGTCTGGTGTTGACCGACCTCAACAACCAGACACTGGTCTGGTAGGGTCTGGTGTGTACCGACCTAAACAACCAGACTCTGGTCAGGTAGGGTCTGGTGTTGACCGACCTAAACGACCAGACTATGGTCAGCTAGGGACTGGTGTTGACCGACCTAAACAACCAGACACTGGTCAGCTAGGGACTGGTGTTGACCCACCTAAACCTAAACAACGGTTGCTTCTTGACTTTTGTATATTTGTGTATGTTATGTTACTTCCATATTGATTGTGTTTTTTCAGTACTGATGTGCTACTGTGTGTTATTGATTGTTGTGTGTTGTTGTTTGTTCTTGTGTGTTGTGTTCTTGTGTTATTGTGTGTTCTTGTGTTATTGTGTGTTGTGTCATTATTGTGTTTTACTGTGTGTGTAGGCAGTTCCAAGGCCATACTGACGGGGCTAGCTGTATAGATATCTCTCACGATGGGACCAAGCTTTGGACAGGAGGTCTGGACAACACCGTACGCTCTTGGGACCTGAGGGAGGGACGGCAGCTACGTCAGCACGACTTCACCTCACAGGTACACACACCGTCCCCCTGACTCCCCAACACTTTCACACACACTTCCTGTTTTGTAATGTGTGTGTTGTGTGTGTCCTCCAGATCTTCTCTCTAGGGTACTGTCCTACAGGGGAGTGGTTAGCTGTAGGGATGGAGAACAGTCATGTAGAGGTGCTCCATGTCACCAAGCCAGAGAAATACCAGCTACATCTCCATGAGAGCTGTGTCCTCTCCCTCAGGTTTGCTCACTGTGGTACGTACAGGCCTGGCTGTCTGCTGTCTGACTGGCTGGCTGGCTGTTGTCTGACTCGCTGGCTGGCTGTTGTCTGACTGGCTGGCTGTTGTCTGACTGGCTGGCTGCCAGTCTGACTGTCTGTCTGTCTGTCTGTCTGTCTGTCTGTCTGTCTGTCTGACTGGCTGTCTGACTGGCTGCCGGGCTGCCTGCTGTCTGACTGGCTGGCTGGCTATTGTCTGACTGGCTGGCTGCCAGTCTGACTGTCTGACTGACTGACTGACTGGCTAACTGGCTGGCTGCCTGGCTGCCTGTCTGGCTGTCTGACTGGCTGCCTGACTGGCTCTCTGACTGCCTGCTGTCTGTCTGTCTGTCTGTCTGTCTGTCTGTCTGGCTGACTGGCTGGCTGTCTGACTGACTGGCTGCCTGGCTGTCTGGCTGGCTGACTGGCTGGCTGTCTGCTGTCTGACTCCCTGGCTATCTAGCTGTCTGCATATCTGTCTATTTATTCGTCTATTTAGTCTCTATTCAACAGCGTGTTTCTTGCCAGAAACGTATTGTGTTTGACCTATTGCCATAGAAGCGTATTGTGTTTGACCTATTGCCATAGAAACGTATTGTGTTTGACCTATTGCCATAGAAACGTATTGTGTTTGACCTATTGCCATTGAAACGTATTGTGTTTGACCTATTGCCATAGAAACGTATTGTGTTTGACCTATTGCCATAGAAACATATTGTGTTTGACCTATTGCCATTGAAACGTATTGTGTTTGACCTATTGCCATAGAAACGTATTGTGTTTGACCTATTGCCATAGAAGCGTATTGTGTTTGACCTACTGCCATAGAAGCGTATTGTGTTTGACCTATTGCCATTGAAACGTATTGTGTTTGACCTATTGCCATAGAAACGTATTGTGTTTGACCTATTGCCATGGAAACGTATTGTGTTTGACCTATTGCCATAGAAACGTATTGTGTTTGACGTATTGCTGATTCCTGATTGTGATGGCCTCTGCAGGTAAATGGTTTGTGAGTACTGGGAAAGACAACCTGCTGAACGCATGGAGAACCCCTTACGGAGCCAGCATATTCCAGGTGAATAGTTCACACTGGTTGTATGACTGACAGTTGTATGGCTGACTGCCATCAGTTCTGATACAAAGGACTTTTTCTGGCAATTTCTTTTTGACAATCATCGTGTGGTTTTGCTTCTCTTCCTCTATCCTCCCATTCTCTCTCTCTTCCTCTATCCTCCCATTCTCTCTCTCTCCCTCCATCCTCCCATTCTCTCTCTCTCCCTCCTCCCCCTCTCTCTCTATCCCACCTCCTCCCCCTCTCTCTCCCTCCATCCTCCCCCTCTCTCTCCCTCCATCCTCCCCCTCTCTCTCCCTCCTCCCATTCTCTCTCCCTCCATCCTCCCCCTCTCTCTCCCTCCTCCCATTCTCTCTCCCTCCATCCTCCCCCTCTCTCTCTATCCCACCTCCTCCCCTCTCTCTCCCTCCATCCTCCCCCTCTCTCTCCCTCCATCCTCCCCCTCTCTCTCTATCCCACCTGCTCCCCCTCTCTCTCCCTCCATCCTCCCCTCTCTCTCTCTCCCACCTCCTTCCCCTCTCTCTCTCTCCCTCCATCCTCCCCCTCTCTCTCCCTCCCTCCATCCTCCCCCTCTCTCTCCCTCCATCCTCCCCCTCTCTCTCACTCCATCCTCCCCCTCTCTCTCTATCCCACCTCCTCCCCCTCTCTCTCCCTCCATCCTCCCCCTCTCTCTCCTCCTCCCTCTCTCTCTATGTCCCTTTCTCTCTCCATCCCCTTCTCTCCGTCCCCTTCTCTATCTCTTACCACCTCTCCCCCCTCTCCCTCTCTCTCCAGTCTAAGGAGTCATCCTCAGTGCTAAGCTGTGACATCTCTGGGGATGACAAGTACATTGTGACTGGCTCTGGAGACAAGAAGGCCACCGTCTATGAGGTCATCTACTAGACCCCTGACATTGACTTGTCACCCGACCAAAAAACGACCCTGTCCGGGGGTATTTTGTCTGTCCTGTGATGTAGTTTTGCCTGAAAACGGACAACTTCCTAATATGGATTCCGTACACCATCCTCTCCCCCCAGTGCCCCCACCCCAGGACTGATATGGATTCCGTACTGCACCCCTCACCTCTAACCCCTGACCTGGATGTGGACCAATCAAAATGCCTGAACAGAACAGAACCAAATACTGGAGACTTCTCGTCTTCTTCTTCTGACTGTTTTGTTTTCTATCGAATCAATGACTTTTCTAACACTTGTTTCCACGAAGACGAATGAAGCCTCGTCTAGGAGTCCAGATAGAGGGGACATTCTGGAATGATAAAATATGACAAAACGCCAAAATATCGTCCCTTGTATCACACCAGGAAATGACATTTTTCCTGATGCTTTTCTCAACACCCGGAGAAACTGCTGGTTGTAAACAAGGCTGCATGGTAATTATCTTAATGTGACTCCATGCAGCCACAGGCAACGTCCAGGATAGGTTTGCCTGGAACCGCTTGTGGATTTGAAAGCTCGAACGCAGCACCTCCTGACATGGCTGATTGAATCGGGCCCTAAAATGCCTTTCAAATGAGCGGTTGGACTAGTAGTGTCAGACTACCTAAGACAGGACAGTCGAGGCAGCTTGAAAACTTTCAGAAATGCCTTGAAATAACTTGTTCTGTATATTCCTCAGTTCACACTGAAATACTTTTTAAGGCTTGGTGTTCAATCACATTCTCAACTCCAAATCAAGAGTCCATTCTGAATGTTAAACACAGTTAGCCGATGAACTTATTGACCTGAGAAAGACAGTTAGCCGATGAACTTATTGACCAGAGAAAGACAGTTAGCCGATGAACTTATTGACCAGAGAAAGACAGTTAGCCGATGAACTTATTGACCTGAGAAAGACAGTTAGCTGATGAACTTATTGACCTGAGAAAGACAGTTAGCCGATGAACTTATTGACCTGAGAAAGACAGTTAGCCGATGAACTTATTGACCAGAGAAAGACAGTTAGCCGATGAACTTATTGACCTGAGAAAGACAGTTAGCCGATGAACTTATTGACCAGAGAAAGACAGTTAGCCAATGAACTTATTGACCTGAGAAAGACAGTTAGCCGATGAACTTATTGACCTGAGAAAGACAGTTAGCCGATGAACTTATTGACCAGAGAAAGACAGTTAGCCGATGAACTTATTGACCAGAGAAAGACAGTTAGCCGATGAACTTATTGACCTGAGAAAGACAGTTAGCCGATGAACTTATTGACCTGAGAAAGACAGTTAGCTGATGAACTTATTGACCTGAGAAAGACAGTTAGCCGATGAACTTATTGACCTGAGAAAGACAGTTAGCCGATGAACTTATTGACCTGAGAAAGACAGTTAGCCAATGAACTTATTGACCTGAGAAAGACAGTTAGCCAAGGAACTTATTGACCTGAGAAAGACAGTTAGCTGATGAATTTATTGACCTGAGAAAGACAGTTAGCTGATGAACTTATTGACCTGAGAAAGACAGTTAGCTGATGAACTTATTGACCAGAGAAAGACAGTTAGCTGATGAACTTAATGACCTGAGAAAGACAGTTAGCTGATGAACTTAATGACCTGAGAAATACAGTTAGCTGATGAACTTATTGACCAGAGAAAGACAGTTAGCTGATGAACTTATTGACCTGAGAAAGACAGTTAGCTGATGAACTTATTGACCTGAGAAAGACAGTTAGCTGATGAATTTATTGACCAGAGAAAGACAGTTAGCTGATGAACTTAATGACCTGAGAAATACAGTTAGCTGATGAACTTATTGACCAGAGAAAGACAGTTAGCTGATGAACTTATTGACCTGAGAAAGACAGTTAGTTGATGAACTTATTGACCTGAGAAAGACAGTTAGCTGATGAATTTATTGACCAGAGAAAGACAGTTAGCCGATGAACTTATTGACCTGAGAAAGACAGTTAGCCGGTGAACTTATTGACCTGAGAAAGACAGTTAGCTGGTGAACTTAATGACCTGAGAAATACAGTTAGCTGATGAACTTAATGACCTGAGAAATACAGTTAGCTGATGAACTTATTGACCAGAGAAAGACAGTTAGCTGATGAACTTATTGACCAGAGAAAGACAGTTAGCTGATGAACTTAATGACCTGAGAAAGACAGTTAGCTGATGAACTTAATGACCTGAGAAATACAGTTAGCTGATGAACTTATTGACCAGAGAAAGACAGTTAGCTGATGAACTTATTGACCTGAGAAAGACAGTTAGCTGGTGAACTTATTGACCTGAGAAAGACAGTTAGCCGATGAACTTATTGACCTGAGAAAGACAGTTAGCCGATGAACTTATTGACCTGAGAAAGACAGTTAGCCGATGAACTTATTGACCTGAGAAAGACAGTTAGCCGATGAACTTAATGACCTGAGAAAGACAGTTAGCCAATGAACTTATTGACCTGAGAAAGACAGTTAGCCAAGGAACTTATTGACCTGAGAAAGACAGTTAGCTGATGAATTTATTGACCTGAGAAAGACAGTTAGCCGATGAACTTATTGACCTGAGAAAGACAGTTAGCCGATGAACTTATTGACCTGAGAAAGACAGTTAGCCGATGAACTTATTGACCTGAGAAAGACAGTTAGCTGATGAATTTATTGACCTGAGAAATACAGTTAGCTGATGAACTTATTGACCAGAGAAAGACAGTTAGCTGATGAACTTATTGACCTGAGAAAGACAGTTAGCTGATGAATTTATTGACCTGAGAAATACAGTTAGCTGATGAACTTATTGACCTGAGATAGACAGTTAGCTGATGAACTTATTGACCTGAGAAAGACAGTTAGCTGATGAATTTATTGACCTGAGAAAGACAGTTAGCCGATGAACTTATTGACCTGAGAAAGACAGTTAGCCGATGAACTTATTGACCTGAGAAAGACAGTTAGCTGATGAACTTATTGACCTGAGAAAGACAGTTAGCTGATGAATTTATTGACCTGAGAAATACAGTTAGCTGATGAACTTATTGACCAGAGAAAGACAGTTAGCTGATGAACTTATTGACCTGAGAAAGACAGTTAGCTGATGAATTTATTGACCTGAGAAATACAGTTAGCTGATGAACTTATTGACCTGAGATAGACAGTTAGCTGATGAACTTATTGACCTGAGATAGACAGTTAGCTGAGGAACTTATTGACCAGAGAAAGACAGTTAGCTGGTGAACTTATTGACCTGAGAAAGACAGTTAGCTGGTGAACTTATTGACCAGAGAAAGACAGTTAGCTGATGAACTTATTGACCTTATTGACCTGAGAAGGACAGTTAGCTTATTGACCTGGGAAAGATGTTATAACGTTGCTTCTGCTGATCTGGTTGAGCGTCTGTCTGATTGACATCTGTCAGTCTTTAGAGAGATTGTCCATGATGATACTAGTGTAACATAGAAGTCCGACAGTGGAAAGAAACTGCGTGTTGTTAGTTAAGCTAATTTCTTTCATACAAAATGCCTTTTGTCAGTTTTTCCATGTCTGAATTTATTAAAATGTTCTGTGGTAAAGATGTTTTGTGTGGCTGTTTTTTTCTCCCACCTTTCTCTCAGCGGTCTCCACGTTCCTCGATACTAAATCTATCCCCCTATGATTAGATAAATCAGGGGTGGCCAATCGAGTTCATGGCTGTGCAGGTTTTTGCTTCAGTTAATTTAATCAGGTTTGTATGATTAGGCCTGGGTCGAAGAAAAAGCTTGCGATAAGCTGTCAAAACCTGGTTTGTCTCAGTATAGTTACATACCAACCTACCACTCTCTGTCCACGTCAAAGGGAAGGCTTAACTACCTAGTATAGGGATATTGTTATCCACGTCGGCACCAACGATGTTAGGATAAAACAGTCAGAGATCACCAAGTGCAACATAGCTTCCTTCAGCATGTAAATTAGCAAGAAAGATCTGTCGGCATCGAGTAATTGTCTCTGGCCCCCTCCTAGTTAGGGGGAGTGATGAGCTCTACAGCAGTCTCAAACTCAATCGCTGGTTGAAACCTGTTTTCTGCCCCTCCCCAAAAATATAATTTGTAGATAATTGGCCCTCTTTCTGGGACTCACCCACAAACAGGACCAAGCCTGGTGCTCTCATCTTATCTACCAACATAGACAGGGCTCTAACTCCTCTAGCTCCACAATGAGATAGGGTGCAGGCCAGGCAGCAGGCTGTTAGCCAGCCTGTCAGCATAGTGGAGTCTGCTACTAGCACAGTCAGTGTAGTCAGCTCAGCTATCTCCCTTGAGACCGTGTCTGTGCCTCGACCTCGGTTGGGCAAAACTAAACATGGCGGTGTTCTCCTTAGCAATCTCACTGGAATAAAGACCTCCATTTCTGCCATTATTGAAAGAGATTGTTATACCTCACATCTCAAAATAGGGCTACATAATGTTAGATCCCTCACTTCCAAGGCAGTTATAGTGAATTAACCTATCACTGATCATAATCTTGATGTGATTGGCCTGACTGAAACATGGCTTAAGCCTGATGTCACGCCCTGGCCATAGAGAGGCTTTTATTCTCTATTTTGGTAAGGCCAGGGTGTGACTAGAGTGGGCATTCTAGTTTCCTTATTTCTATGTTTTCTATTTCTTTGTGTTTGGCCAGGTGTGGTTCTCAATCAGACGCGGGTGTCTATCGTTGTCTCTGATTGGGAATCATACTTAGGTAGCCTTTTTTCCGTTCGCATTTGTGGGTAGTTATGTTTGTTAGTGGCACTATTGGCCAAGTTAAGCTTCACGGTCGTTTCCTTGTTTTGTTGGCGACATTCATTTCAAATAAAAACAAATGTACGCTCATCACGCTGCGCTTTGGTCCAGTCATTTCCAGGAAGAGGGTCGTGACAGAACTACCCACCACAAACGGACCAAGCAGCGTGGTAAGGAGGAGCAGCATTTTCTGGACTCATGGACTTGGGAGGAAATCCTGGACGGTAAAGGATCCTGGAGGCAGGCTGGGAAATATCGCCATCCAAAGGAGAAATTAAAGGCAGCGAAGGAGGAGCGATGGTATAAGGAGGCAAGTCATCGAAGCATGAGAGGCAGCCCCCAAATGTTTTGGGGGAGGCACATGGGGAGATTGGCGGAGTCAGGTTATAGACCTGAGCCAACTCCCCGTGCTTAACGTGGGGAGCAAATGACCAGGCAGGCACCGTGTTATGCGGTAAAGCGCACGGTTTCTCCGGTGCGCATGCACAGCCCGGTGCGCTCGGAGGCAGTGCCACGCTAGAGTGGGCATCCAGCCAGGGCGGATTGTGCCAGCTCAGCGCTCTTGGTCTCCAGTGCACCGTTTCGGACCAGGGTATCCTGCGCCAGCTCTGCACACTGGGTCGCTGGTGCGCTGTGACTGCTCAGTGCGTCCTATGCCTTCGCTCCGCCGTGCCGGGCTAAAGTGGGCATTCAGCCTGGAAGAATGGTACCAGGGATAAGAACCGGATCTCCAGTGCTACCCCACAGCCCGGTACAACCTGTGCCTCGTCCAAGGACCAGGCCTCCAGTCGGTCTCCCCAACCTGGTGAATCCTGTGCCTCCTCCAAGGACCAGGCCTCCAGTAGGTCTCCCCAACCTGGTGAATCCTGTGCCTCCTCCAAAGACCAGGCCTCCAGTAGGTCTCCCCAGCCTGGTGAATCCTGTGCCTCCTCCAAGGACCAGGCCTCCAGTAGGTCTCCCCAACCTGGTGAATCCTGTGCCTCCACCAAGGACCAGGCCTCCAGTAGGTCTCCCCAGCCTGGTGAGTCCTGTGCCTCCACCAAGGACCAGGCCTCCAGTAGGTCTCCCCAGCCTGGTGAGTCCTGTGCCTCCACCAAGGACCAGGCCTCCAGTAGGTCTCCCCTGCCTGGTGAGTCCTGTGCCTGCTCCACGGGCCAGTCTGGGGCCTCCAGCGACGGTCCCCGGTCCGGAGCCGGCAGCGAGGGCCTCCAGTCCAGGGCCCGCAACGAGGGTCCCTAGTCCGGGGCCCGCAACGAGGGTCCCCAGTCCGCGGCCCGCAACGAGGGTCTCCAGTCCGTGGCCCGCAACGAGGGTCCCCAGTCTGGGGCCCGCAGTGAGGGTCCCCAGAGGGTCCCGCACCAGAGGTGCCAACTCCGGTGACTGCGCTTTGGTCCAGTCATTTCCAGGAAGAGGATCTGATGAATTTACTGTGTTAAATGAGGCCTCACCTCCTGGTTACACTAGTGACCATATCCCCCGTGCATCCCACAAAGGTGGAGGTGTTGCTAACATTTACGATAGCAAATTTGTATTTACAAAAAAAAACGTTTTCATATTTTGAGCTTCTAGTCATGAAATCTATGCAGCCTACTCAATCACTTTTTATAGCTACTGTTTACAGGCCTCCTGGGCCCTATACAGTGTTCCTCATTGAGTTCCCTGAATTCCTATTGGACCTGTCATGGCAGATAATATTTGCATTTTTGGTGACTTTAATATTCACATGGAAAAGTCCACAGACCCACTCCAAAAGGCTTTCGAAGCCATCATCAACTCAGTTGTCCTGAGTCTGCACAACACTGCCAGGACCTAGGATCAATAGAGACACTCAAGTTTATTCAGCCTATATCGAATCTCCCATCCCTCTCACTTTTATTTGAAAAAGCTGTTGCGCAGCAACTCACTGCCTTCCTGAAGACAAACAATGTATACGAAATGCTTCAGTCTGGTTTTAGACCCCATTATAGCACCTAGACTGCACTCGTGAAGGTGGTAAATGACCTTTTAATGGTGTCAGACCAAGGCTCTGCATCTGTCCTCGTGCTCCTAGACTTTAGTGTTGCTTTTGACACCATCAATCACCACATTCTTTTGGAGAGATTAGAAACCCAAATTGGTCTACACCAGGACTGGGTAATTATTTTCCATGGAGGGACACATTAGAATATATTTTTGCCATAGCGAGCCAGAATCATATTACAGGATTATACATCATGTGTATGACTGTGTTGAGAGAGATGGCCGCCTCACTTCGCGTTCTAGGAATCTTTGCAGTATTTTGTTTTTTTATGTATTATTTCTTACATTGTTACCCCAGGAAATCTTAAGTCTTATTACATACAGCCAGGAAGAACTATTGGATAGAAGAGATGTCAACTTACCAGCACTACAACCAGCACTACGACCAGGAATACGACTTTCCCAAAGCGGATCCTTTGTCCGAACCACCCAGAGAACCCAGAGAACTGAACTGATTCCAAAGGCTGACCCAAAACAACGGCTTAGGAGAAGAGGCAGACAGTGTCATGCCCTGACCATAGAGAGCCCTAGGGGCACTAGGGGGGTTTCTAGGTATTATATTTCTATGTTGGTGTGTGTGTATGGTTCCCAATTGGAGGCAGCTGATGATCATTGCCTCTAATTGGGGATCATACTTAGTGTGTCCTTTTTTACCACCTGCAATGTGGGATATTGTTTTGTATTAGTGCCTATGTTTGCTACATGGTTCACGATTGTTATATCTTTGTTGTTTTGGAAGTTTCACTATCATTAAAATGTGGAACTCTACTCACGCTGTGCCTTGGTCCAGTTATTCATACGATGGTCGTGACAGACGGAGCGGTCTTCTGGTCAGAATTCAGGGGCACACACACTACCCACTGCTTCTGAGTATATTACTCGCTAATGTCCAGTCTCTAGATAACAAGGTAGACAAAATTAGATCAAAGGTTTCTTTCCAGAGAGACACCTGGGATTGTAACTATGTTTCACGGAAACATGGCTCCCTCAGGATATGCTGTCGGAGTCGGTAGAGCCACCTGGATTCTTTGTGCGTCGCGCCGACAGGGATAAATATCTCTCCGGAAAGAAGAAGGGCTGGGGTGTATGTTTCATGATTAACATTTCACGGTGTAATTGTAACAACATACAGGAACTCAAGTTATTTTGTTTAACTGAACTAGAATTCCTCACAATCAAATGCCGACTGTATTATCTCCCAACGAAATGATCCTCGGGTATTGTCATAGCCGTGTATATCCCCCCTCACACCGAAACCTCGATGGCCCTCAAAGAACTTCACTGGACTTTATGCTAACTGGAAACCATATATCCTGAGGCTGCATTTATTGTAGCTGAGGATTTTAACAAAGCAAATTGAGAACAAGGCCACCTAAATTCTATTCATATCGACTGTAGCACTCGCGCTGGAAAAACACTGGGCCATTGTTACTCTCACATCCGGGCCTTCCCCTCCGCCCTCCTTTCTGCAAATCTGACCACGACTCCATTTTGCTCATCACTTCCTATAGGCAGAAACTCAAACAGGAAGTACCCGTACTAAGGACTATTCAACGCTGGTCTGACCAATCGTAATCCACGCTTAAAGATTGTATTGATCATGCGGACTGGGATATGTTCCCGGGTAGCCTCAGAGAATAATGTCAACGTATACACTGATTCGGTGAGTGAGTTTATAAGGAAGTGTTTAGGAGATGTTGTACCTACTGTGACTATTAAAACCTACCCTAGGAAACAACACCTCCACTTCGCTGATCCTCAACACTGGGGCCCCACAAGGGTGCATGCTCAGCCCCCTCCTGTACTCCCTATTCACCTATGACTGCGTGGCCATGCACGCATCCAACTCAATCGTCAAGTTTGCAGACGACACAACAATAGTAGGCTTGATTACCAACAACGACGAGACAGCCTACAGGGAGGGGTTGAGGGCACTCGGAGTGTGGTTTCAGGAAAAAAACCTCTCACTCAACGTCAACAAAACAAAGGAGATAATTGTGGACTTCAGGAAACATTGTGGACTTCAGGAAACAGCAGAGGGAGCATCCCCCCCCATCCACATAAATGGGACAGTAGTGGCGAAGGTGAAAAGTTTTAAGTTCCTCTGCGTACACATCACAGACAAACTGAATTGGTCCACCCACACAGACAGCGTGGTGAAGAAGGCTCAGCAGCGCCTCTTCAATCTAAGGAGGCTGAAGACATTTGGCTTAACACCTAAAACCCTCACAAACTTTTACAGATGCACAATCAAGAGCATCCTGTCAGGCTGTATCATCGCCTGGTACAGCTACTGCTCCGTCCACAACCACAAGGCTCTCCAGAGGGTGGTGTGGTCTGCACAACGCATCACTAACACAGAAAAGCTGCTGCCAACATACAGATTTGAAATCATTCGCCACTTTAATAAATGGATCACTTGTCACTTTAATAATATTTTCATATCTTGCATCACTCATCTCATATGTATATACTATATTTTATGCCATCTATTGCATCTTGCCTATGCCGCTCTGTTATTGCTCATTCATATATTTATATATTCTTATCCCATTCCTTTACGAGATTGTGTGTATTAGGTTTTGTTGTGTAATTGTTAGATATTACCTGTTAGATATTACTGCACTGTCGGGACTAGAAGCATTTCTCTACACTCACAATAACATATTCTAACCATGTGTATGTGACCAATAAAGCTTGATTTGATGTATCTACTGTAAATCCCGTCCAGATATGCTTCTTATTTTACACATTCTCCTTTTGGTTTGTATTTTCATGATTGAACATGCAATGAACAACATGGAGGGAAAAGTACACTGAGCATTCAGCACCAAGGACAGAACTCTTGTTAACGGGTTGTACAAAAACACAAAGAGAGAGAGAGTAACATTACATTTAAACTACTCAATCAGTGTGAGGAGTGAAGTCTCTGATGGGCATTGACTAGAGCAGTGAAGTCAGGTATCATTTCTGACATCGCAATGCGCAGGATTGCTGAGAGGTGAGAGTCAGTAAGAGATGATCTGTGCCTTGACTTGTTATATGAAAATGTCTGTCCACACACATAGGTTCACCCAAACAGTTTGAGAGATGCATATAGAACCTTGTCAATGACATTTTTCTGAATAGGTCTCCAATCACTGCATCAGACTGAAGATCGATAAGCTCAAGTTGCAGGTCACTGGGAGCGTTATCCACATTGAAGGTGAAAGGAGAGGAAACCAAAAGGATGTCATTTTCCAACACTTTGAAATCCTCAAAACAATGAGAACTGTTCATGGCGCGCAGCAGCGATGTATAGTCCTCCCGCTGGTCATCTGATAGGGAACAGACTAGTAGTGTCGGAAGGTCTGTCAGATTGTTGTCATCTGATAGGGAACAGACTAGTAGTGTCGGAAGGTGAGGGAGATTGTTGTCATCTGATAGGGAACAGACTAGTAGTGTAGGAAGGTGGATCAGATTGTTGTCATCTGATAGGGAACAGACTAGTAGTGTCGGAAGGTGGGTCAGATTGTTGTCATCTGATAGGGAACAGACTAGTAGTGTCGGAAGGTCTGTCAGATTGTTGTCATCTGATAGGGAACAGACTAGTAGTGTCGGAAGGTGGGTCAGATTGTTGTCATCTGATAGGGAACAGGCTAGTAGTGTCGGAAGGTGGGTCAGATTGTTGTCATCTGATAGGGAACAGACTAGTAGTGTCGGAAGGTCTGTCAGATTGTTGTCATCTGATAGGGAACAGACTAGTAGTGTCGGAAGGTGGGGGAGATTGTTGTCATCTGATAGGGAACAGACTAGTAGTGTCGGAAGGTGGGTCAGATTGTTGTCAACTGATAGGGAACAGGCTAGTAGTGTCAGAAGGTGGATCAGATTGTTGTCATCTGAGAGGGAACAGACTAGTAGTGTCGGAAGGTGGATCAGATTGTTGTCATCTGATAGGGAACAGACTAGTAGTGTCGGAAGGTGGGGGAGATTGTTGTCATCTGATAGGGAACAGACTAGTAGTGTCGGAAGGTGGGGGAGATTGTTGTCATCTGAGAGGGAACAGACTAGTAGTGTCGGAAGGTGGATCAGATTGTTGTCATCTGAGAGGGAACAGACTAGTAGTGTCGGAAGGTGGGGGAGATTGTTGTCATTTGATAGGGAACAGACTAGTAGTGTCGGAAGGTGGATCAGATTGTTGTCATCTGATAGGGAACAGACTAGTAGTGTCGGAAGGTCTGTCAGATTGTTGCCATCTGATAGGGAACAGACTAGTAGTGTCGGAAGGTCTGTCAGATTGTTGTCATCTGATAGGGAACAGACTAGTAGTGTCGGAAGGTCTGTCAGATTGTTGTCATCTGATAGGGAACAGACTAGTAGTGTCGGAAGGTCTGTCAGATTGTTGTCATCTGATAGGGAACAGACTAGTAGTGTCGGAAGGTCTGTCAGATTGTTGTCATCTGATAGGGAACAGACTAGTAGTGTCGGAAGGTGGGTGAGATTGTTGTCATCTGATAGGGAACAGACTAGTAGTGTCGGAAGGTCTGTCAGATTGTTGTCGTCTGATAGGGAACAGACTAGTAGTGTCGGAAGGTGGGTCAGATTGTTGTCATCTGATAGGGAACAGACTAGTAGTGTCGGAAGGTCTGTCAGATTGTTGTCATCTGATAGGGAACAGACTAGTAGTGTCGGAAGGTCTGTCAGATTGTTGTCATCTGAGAGGGAACAGACTAGTAGTGTCGGAAGGTCTGTCAGATTGTTGTCATCTGATAGGGAACAGACTAGTAGTGTCGGAAGGTCTGTCAGATTGTTGTCGTCTGAGAGGGAACAGACTAGTAGTGTCGGAAGGTGGGTCAGATTGTTGTTATCTGAGAGGGAACAGACTAGTAGTGTCGGAAGGTGGATCAGATTGTTGTCATCTGAGAGGGAACAGACTAGTAGTGTCGGAAGGTGGGGGAGATTGTTGTCATTTGATAGGGAACAGACTAGTAGTGTCGGAAGGTGGATCAGATTGTTGTCATCTGATAGGGAACAGACTAGTAGTGTCGGAAGGTCTGTCAGATTGTTGCCATCTGATAGGGAACAGACTAGTAGTGTCGGAAGGTCTGTCAGATTGTTGTCATCTGATAGGGAACAGACTAGTAGTGTCGGAAGGTCTGTCAGATTGTTGTCATCTGATAGGGAACAGACTAGTAGTGTCGGAAGGTGGGTCAGATTGTTGTCATCTGATAGGGAACAGACTAGTAGTGTCGGAAGGTCTGTCAGATTGTTGTCATCTGATAGGGAACAGACTAGTAGTGTCGGAAGGTGGGTGAGATTGTTGTCATCTGATAGGGAACAGACTAGTAGTGTCGGAAGGTGGGTCAGATTGTTGTCATCTGATAGGGAACAGACTAGTAGTGTCGGAAGGTCTGTCAGATTGTTGTCATCTGATAGGGAACAGACTAGTAGTGTCGGAAGGTCTGTCAGATTGTTGTCATCTGAGAGGGAACAGACTAGTAGTGTCGGAAGGTCTGTCAGATTGTTGTCATCTGATAGGGAACAGACTAGTAGTGTCGGAAGGTGGGGGAGATTGTTGTCATCTGATAGGGAACAGACTAGTAGTGTCGGAAGGTCTGTCAGATTGTTGTCATCTGAGAGGGAACAGACTAGTAGTGTCGGAAGGTCTGTCAGATTGTTGTCATCTGATAGGGAACAGACTAGTAGTGTCGGAAGGTCTGTCAGATTGTTGTCATCTGATAGGGAACAGACTAGTAGTGTCGGAAGGTCTGTCAGATTGTTGTCATCTGATAGGGAACAGACTAGTAGTGTCGGAAGGTCTGTCAGATTGTTGTCATCTGAGAGGGAACAGACTAGTAGTGTCGGAAGGTCTGTCAGATTGTTGTCATCTGATAGGGAACAGACTAGTAGTGTCGGAAGGTCTGTCAGATTGTTGTCGTCTGAGAGGGAACAGACTAGTAGTGTCGGAAGGTCTGTCAGATTGTTGTCATCTGATAGGGAACAGACTAGTAGTGTCGGAAGGTGGGGGAGATTGTTGTCATCTGATAGGGAACAGACTAGTAGTGTCGGAAGGTCTGTCAGATTGTTGCCATCTGAGAGGGAACAGACTAGTAGTGTCGGAAGGTGGGGGAGGTTGTTGTCATCTGATAGGGAACAGACTAGTAGTGTCGGAAGGTCTGTCAGATTGTTGTCATCTGATAGGGAACAGACTAGTAGTGTCGGAAGGTGGGTCAGATTGTTGTCATCTGATAGGGAACAGACTAGTAGTGTCGGAAGGTCTGTCAGATTGTTGTCATCTGATAGGGAACAGACTAGTAGTGTCGGAAGGTGGGTGAGATTGTTGTCATCTGATAGGGAACAGACTAGTAGTGTCGGAAGGTCTGTCAGATTGTTGTCGTCTGATAGGGAACAGACTAGTAGTGTCGGAAGGTGGGTCAGATTGTTGTCATCTGATAGGGAACAGACTAGTAGTGTCGGAAGGTCTGTCAGATTGTTGTCATCTGATAGGGAACAGACTAGTAGTGTCGGAAGGTCTGTCAGATTGTTGTCATCTGAGAGGGAACAGACTAGTAGTGTCGGAAGGTCTGTCAGATTGTTGTCATCTGATAGGGAACAGACTAGTAGTGTCGGAAGGTGGGGGAGATTGTTGTCATCTGATAGGGAACAGACTAGTAGTGTCGGAAGGTCTGTCAGATTGTTGCCATCTGAGAGGGAACAGACTAGTAGTGTCGGAAGGTGGGGGAGGTTGTTGTCATCTGATAGGGAACAGACTAGTAGTGTCGGAAGGTCTGTCAGATTGTTGCCATCTGAGAGGGAACAGACTAGTAGTGTCGGAAGGTGGGGGAGGTTGTTGTCATCTGATAGGGAACAGACTAGTAGTGTCGGAAGGTCTGTCAGATTGTTGCCATCTGAGAGGGAACAGACTAGTAGTGTCGGAAGGTGGATCAGATTGTTGGCTTCGACTTGATGGGTCAGGAGGAGTAATGTTCCCTTGACAAGACTGTACATCTGATGTGCAAAAAGGTCCTTTCTTAGTAGTTTGGAATTCAGTTCATTTATGAGGCCATGATGTCCACGGTGGAGGCAAAATCAGCCAACCATTCTTTATCTTGCAGTTGAGTGAAATCCACATATTTTCCTTTCATTTGCAAAAACGTAGCATTCTCTGACTTCAGGACCCTTTTAAGCACCTTCCCCAAACTCACGTTTGTGTGATCTCTCTTTTGACAAACATATCAACAATATTTTTTCCATATTTGTAACATTGCATAAATCTGACACTTTTTGTCTAAAAATGATGCAGAAAAACGAATCCATGCTTTTGTCACTTCTAGGTTAGACTACTGCAACGCTTTACTCTCTGGCTTCCCGGATAAAGCACAAAATAAATTTTAGTTAGTCCTAAACACAGCTGATAGAATCCTGACTAGAACCAAAAATGTGATCATATTACTCCAGTGCTTGTCTCCCTACACTGGCTTCCTGTTAAGGCAAGGGCTGATTTCAAGGTTTTACTGCTAAGCATTACATGGACTTGCTCCTACCCATCTTTACGATTTGGTCCTGTCGTACATACCTACAAGTACACTACGGCCACAAGACGCAGGGCTGCTTACTGTCCCTAGAATTTCTAAGCAAACAGATGGAGGCAGGGCTTTCTCCTATAGAGCTCTATTTTTATGGAATGGTCTGCCTACCCATGTGAGATACGCAGACTCTTTAAGTCTTTACTGAAGACTCATCTCTTCAGTAGGTCCTATGATTGAGTGTAGTCTGGCTTACTGGTGCTCTTCCATGCCGTCCCTAGGTGTCACGTGAGTGGGTTGAGTCACTGACGTGATCTTCCTGTCCGGTTTTGCGCCACCCTTGGGCTCACAGGATGAAGGAGATCTTTGTGGGCTATACTCAGCCTTGTCTTGTCTCAGGATGGTAAGTTGGTGCTTGAAGATATACCTTCTAGTGATGTGGGGGCTGTGCTTTGGCAAAGTGGGTGGGGTTATACCCCGACCCCTTGTCTCAGCCTCCAGTATCTATGCTGCAATAGTCTGTGCCGGCGTGCTAAGATCAGTCTGTCCTATCTGGTGTAATTATCCTGTCTTATCTGGTGTCCTGTGTGAATTTAAGTGTGCTCCCTCTAATTCTCTCTCCTTCCCCTCCCGGAGGACCTGAGCCCTAGGACCATGCTTCAGGACGACCTGGCATGATGACCCCTTGCTGTCCACAGTCCACCTGGCCGTGCTGCTGCTCCAGTTTCTACTGTTCTGCCAGCGGCTATGGAACACTGACCTGTTCACCGGACGTGCAACCTTGTCCCGAATCTGCTGTCTCGACCTCTGAATGCTGTACTATGAAGATCCATCTGACATTTCCTCCTGAGGCACTGACCTGTTGCACCCTCTACAGACACTGTGGTTATTATTTGACGCTGATGATCATCTATGAACATTTGAAAATCTTGAAGAACAATCCGTGCTTAATGGCAATGTTCTGTTATAATGCCCACCCTCCACATCCAGAAGAGGACGGGCGCCCCCTCAGAGCCAGGTTCCTCTCTACCCAGTACAGCCAGAAGAGGACTGGCCCCCCCTCAGAGCCTGGTTCCTCTCTACCCAGTACAGCCAGAAGAGGACTGGCCACCCATCAGAGCCTGGTTCCTCTCTACCCAGTACAGCCAGAAGAGGACTGGCCACCCATCAGAGCCTGGTTCCTCTCTACCCAGTACTGCCAGAAGAGGACTGGCCACCCATCAGAGCCTGGTTCCTCTCTACCCAGTACAGCCAGAAGAGGACTGGCTCCCCCTCAGAGCCTGGTTCCTCTCTACCCAGTACAGCCAGAAGAGGACTGGCCTCCCCTCAGAGCCTGGTTCCTCTCTACCCAGTACAGCCAGAAGAGGACTGGCCACCCCCCAGAGCCTGGTTCCTCCCTAGGTTTCTTCTTAGGTTCGTGCCTCTCTAGGGTGTTTTTCCCCTCAGACTCTGGTTTCTCTAAGGTGTTTTTTCGCTGGGTTTTAGGCTGGGTTTCTGCTGTTGGGGATTTTAGGCTGGGTTTCTGCTGTTGGGGATTTTAGGCTGGGTTTCTGCTGTTGGGGATTTAGGCTGGGTTGCTGTAAAGCACTTTGTGACATATGCTGATGTAAAACGGGATTTCATTGATCGATACGTGGAGGTGAATATGGAGAAGGTATTACTATCTCTTTCCATTTGTCCTCCCCTCCCTCTCTCCATCCCTCCTCCTATCTCTAACTCCATATCGCTCCCCTTTCCATCCCTCCCTCCCCTCCCTCTCTCCATCCCTCCTCCTATCTCTAAATCCATATCACTCCCCTTTCCATCCTTCCCTCCGCTCCCTCTCTCCATTATACTCCCTTCCTCTCTCTCCATATCCCTCCCCCTTTCCATTCCTCCCTCTCTCCATCCCTCCCTTCTCTCTATCCCATCTCTCTCTCCATATCCCTCCCCCTTTCCATCCCTCCTCCTATCTCTCTCTACATATCTCTCCCCCTTTCCATCCCTCCCTCCCTCTCTCCATCCCATCTCTCTCCATATCCCTCCCCCTTTCCATCCCTCCCTCCCCTCCCTCTCTCCATCCCTCCTCCTATCCCTCTCTACATATCCCTCCCCCTTTCCATCCCTCCCTCCCTCTCTCCATCCCTCCCTTCTCTCCATCCCATCTCTCTCTCCATATCCCTCCCCGTTTCCATCCCTCTCTCATCCCTCCCTCCCCTCCCTCTCTCCATCCCTCCTCCTATCTCTCTCTACATATCCCTCCCCTTTCCATCCCTCCCCCTCTCTCATCCCTCCCTCCCCACCCTCATCCCTCCCTCCCCTCCCTCTCTCCATCCCTCCTCCTATCTCTCTCTACATATCCCTCCCCCTTTCCATCCCTCCCCCTCTCTCATCCCTCCCTCCTCCTATCTCTCTCTACATATCCCTCCCCTTTCCATCCCTCCCCCCTCTCTCATCCCTCCCTCCCCACCCTCATCCCTCCCTCCCCTCCCTCTCTCCATCCCTCCTCCTATCTCTCTCTCCATATCCCTCCCCGTTTCCATCCCTCTCTCATCCCTCCCTCCCCTCCCTCTCCATCCCTCCTCCCATCTCTCTCTCCATATCCCTCCCCTTTTCCATCCCTCCCTCCCCTTTTCCATCCCTCCCTCCCTCCCCTCCCTCTCTCCATCCCTCCCCTCTCTCCATCCCTCCCTTCTCTCATCCCATCCCAATATCTCTACCTGTACATGACCATCTGATCATTTATCACTCCAGTGTTTATCTGCAAAATTGTAATTATTAGCCTACCTCCTCATGCCTTTTGCACACAATGTATATAGACTCTCTTTTTTTCTACTGTGTTATTGACTTGTTAATTGTTTATTCCATGTGTAACTCTGTGTTGTCTGTTCACACTGCTATGCTTTATCTTGGCCAGGTCGCAGTTGTAAATGAGAACTTGTTCTCAACTAGCCTACCTGGTTAAATAAAGGTGAAATAAAAAAAATACAAAGAAAATATCACGTATATACTATTGCACCTTGCCTATGCCGCTCTGCCATTGCTCATCCATATACTTACATATTCTCATTCACCCCTTTAGATTTGTGTATATTAGGTTGTTGTTGGGGAATTGTTAGATTACTTCTTAGATATTACTGCACTGTGGGAATTAGAAGCACAAGATCTACATCTAGTAGAAAGCCTTCCCAGAAGAGTGGAGGCTGTTATAGCAGCAATGTTCCAACATCTAGTGGAAAGCCTTCCCAGAAGAGTGGAGGTTGTTATAGCAGCAATGTTCCATCATCTAGTAGAAAGCCTTCCCAGAAGAGTGGAGGCTGTTATAGCAGAAATGTTCCAACATCTAGAGGAAAGCCTTCCCAGAAGAGTGGAGGCTGTTATAGCAGCAATGTTCCAACATCTAGTGGAAAGCCTTCCCAGAAGAGTGGAGGCTGTTATAGCAGCAATGTTCCAACATCTAGTGGAAAGCCTTCCCAAAAGAGTGGAGGCTGTTATAGCAGCAATGTTCCAACATCTAGCGGAAAGCCTTCCCAAAAGAGTGGAGGCTGTTATAGCAGCAAATGGGGACCAACTCCATATTAATGTCCAGGATTTTGGACTGAGATGTTCTAGCAGGTGTCCACATATTTTTAGTAATGTAGTGTGTATAATCTACAGCTCCATATATAATACTGTATCATTTAAAGATGTATAAATGCAGCCAGAGTCTTCCTCCTGGGAGAAGCAGCCAGAGTCTTCCTCCAGGGAGAAGCAGCCAGAGTCTTCCTCCAGGGAGAAGCAGCCAGAGTCTTCCTCCAGGGAGAAGCAGCCAGAGTCTTCCTCCTGGGAGAAGCAGCCAGAGTCTTCCTCCTGGGAGAAGCAGCCAGAGTCTTCCTCCAGGGAGAAGCAGCCAGAGTCTTCCTCCTGGGAGAAGCAGCCAGAGTCTTCCTCCTGGGAGAAGCAGCCAGAGTCTTCCTCCAGGGAGAAGCAGCCAGAGTCTTCCTCCTGGGAGAAGCAGCCAGAGTCTTCCTCCTGGGAGAAGCAGCCAGAGTCTTCCTCCAGGGAGAAGCAGCCAGAGTCTTCCTCCTAACGAGGAACCATGACCATGATTCATCCATATCTCTGACATGTCCCAAATGGCACGCTATTCCCTATATAGTACACTACTTTAGACCAGAGCCCTATTCCCTATATAGTACACTACTTTAGACCAGAGCCCTATTCCCTATATAGTGCACTACTTTAGACCAGAGCCCTATTCCCTATATAGTGCACTACTTTAAACAAGGGCCCTATTCCCTATATAGTGGTACACTGTTACCTGTTTGTTCATGAGATTCTCTCTGCTGGAGTCTACCACGGCATCGACACAGAGGGGTCAGAGGTCACCAGGGAGAGACGATAGCTGGGGAGGTCAGAGGGCAGGGAGGAGAGTGGACGATTCTGTAATTCTGTAAAACAGGAGCGTAGATTTGAGTGGGGGTCGCGGCAGATTCCATGCATACCAACAGGATCATAGATAATGAGAGTGTTTCTGAAAAAATAGGAATCTCTTTCAACACTAAATGAACTAAAAGCTATTGTGCTGAATGTCTCTCATCGTATCTCTTATCCTCGCCACTCTTCCTCTCCTCTCGTCCTCTCCTCTTTCTGTCCGGCGGACTCCACTTGTGAACAGAGCACTACAGAGCACTCGTGGCTGGAGAGGTTGTTTTATCACTGCTTTTAAGCTCTCTCCAACAACTAAAGCAAAAGCCTGTTCTAACTCTCTGTGTACGTGTGTGGACTGTGATTCAATGTAAATGCTTCATTACGGGGAAAAGGCCATCCTCTTAGACACGTGGATTAATGCAGGAGTTTGCTCTGTCTAATCAACTTCTGTCCAAATATTGACACAAATAGACACAAATAGCCTGTAAGACATCTGACCTTCTCCTGTCTTTTTACTGGTAGAAAAAAGGAACATCTTTTTGTTTTTAGCAGAAGGAGACAGAGTGAGATGTATAGAAAGACCTTCCACATGCACCATATGCTAATCTCCCTGTCTCCTCAGAGCTAACATAACACAGCTGATTGTCCTCTCTCCTCAGAGCTATACAGCTGATCTCCCTGTCTCCTCAGAGCTAACATAACACAGCTGATTGTCCTCTCTCCTCAGAGCTATACAGCTAATCTCCCTGTCTCCTCAGAGCTATACAGCTAATCTCCCTGTCTCCTCAGAGCTATACAGCTAATCTCCCTGTCTCCTCAGAGCTAATATAACACAGCTGATTGTCCTCTCTCCTCAGAGCTATACAGCTAATCTCCCTGTCTCCTCAGAGCTATACAGCTAATCTCCCTGTCTCCTCAGAGCTATACAGCTAATCTCCCTGTCTCCTCAGAGCTAATATAACACAGCTGATTGTCCTCTCTCCTCAGAGCTATACAGCTGATCTCCCTGTCTCCTCAGAGCTAATATAACACAGCTGATTGTCCTCTCTCCTCAGAGCTATACAGCTTATCTCCCTCTCTCCTCAGAGCTAATATAACACAGCTGATTGTCCTCTCTCCTCAGAGCTATACAGCTGATCTCCCTGTCTCCTCAGAGCTAATATAGCACAGCTGATTGTCCTCTCTCCTCAGAGCTCATATAACACAACTTATCTCCCTGTCTCCTCAGAGCTGTACAGCTGATCTCCCTGTCTCCTCAGAGCTAATATAACACAGCTGATCTCCCTGTCTCCTCAGAGCTAATATAACACAGCTGATTGTCCTCTCTCCTCAGAGCTATACAGCTTATCTCCCTGTCTCCTCAGAGCTCATATAACACAGCTGATTGTCCTCTCTCCTCAGAGCTATACAGCTGATCTCCCTGTCTCCTCAGAGCTAATATAACACAGCTGATTGTCCTCTCTCCTCAGAGCTCATATAACACAACTTATCTCCCTGTCTCCTCAGAGCTGTACAGCTGATCTCCCTGTCTCCTCAGAGCTAATATAACACAGCTGATCTCCCTGTCTCCTCAGAGCTAATATAACACAGCTGATTGTCCTCTCTCCTCAGAGCTATACAGCGTATCTCCCTGTCTCCTCAGAGCTCATATAACACAGCTGATTGTCCTCTCTCCTCAGACAGAGCTCATATAACACAGCTGATTGTCCTCTCTCCTCAGACAGAGCTCATATAACACAGCTGATTGTCCTCTCTCC
Source organism: Oncorhynchus masou masou (assembly GCF_036934945.1). NCBI lineage: Eukaryota > Metazoa > Chordata > Actinopteri > Salmoniformes > Salmonidae > Oncorhynchus > Oncorhynchus masou. Next base: position 60,861 of record NC_088212.1, on the reverse strand, counting down.
TCAGACAGAGCTCATATAACACAGCTGATTGTCCTCTCTCCTCAGAGCTAATATAACATAGCTGATTGTCCTCTCTCCTCAGAGCTCATATAACACAGCTGATTGTCCTCTCTCCTCAGAGCTAATATAACACAGCTAATTGTCCTCTCTCCTCAGAGCTCATATAACACAGCTGATTGTCCTCTCTCCTCAGAGCTAATATAACACAGCTAATTGTACTCTCTCCTCAGAGCAAATATAACACAGCTGATTGTCCTCTCTCCTCAGAGCTCATATAACACAGCTGATTGTCCTCTCTCCTCAGACAGAGCTAATATAATACAGCTGATTGTCCTCTCTCATCAGACAAAGCTAATATAATACAGCTGATTGTCTTATTACCTTAAACAGAGGTAATATGCAGGTCTTATAAGAGACAGGATTGATAAATTGAATTAGTGGCTCCACCATGTGGCATCCTGCTGTCTAGGCTCCCCCTTGTAGCAGCCTGCTGTAAAAATAACTCCACGTGAGAAAGGGTGAATGGATAGACAACACAGAAGAAAGCAGAGTTAGTTTTTAATGGAATGTCAATATAACTCCTTGCAGATAAAGCTGTTTTTCTATGTACATGAAATCACTGATGGTCTACAATAAGTAAACCCAGTCAAAGCTAGAGTTAACAAGAGACAATATAAAAAGTGGTTAAGGCAAGGTAACTGGAATAGGGGGCCATTTGACCAGAACCCAAGGAGAATAGGGGGCTATTTTACCAGGGCCCACAGGGAATAGGGGCCATTTAACCAGGGCCCACGGGGAATAGGGGGCCATTTGACCAGAACCCAAGGAGAATAGGGGGCCATTTGACCAGAACCCAAGGAGAATAGGGGGCTATTTTACCAGGGCCCACAGGGAATAGGGGGCTATTTTACCAGGGCCCACAGGGAATAGGGGCCATTTGACCAGGGCCCACAGGGAATAGGGGCCATTTGACCAGAACCCAAGGAGAATAGGGGGCTATTTTACCAGGGCCCACAGGGAATAGGGGGCTATTTTACCAGGGCCCACAGGGAATAGGGGGCTATTTTACCAGGGCCCACAGGGAATAGGGGCCATTTGACCAGGGCCCACAGGGAATAGGGGGTGTCTGTACAGCGAGGGAAGATGGGTTGGATATACAGTTGTAGAAATGGTGAGGTTTTGGTTATTGTGATGTGTGGTGTGGTGTTGTTTTGTATCGTGGGGTAGAGGGCAAGGTGAGGATGCATCACAGGGGATACATTACATTTACATTTAAGTCATTTAGCAGACGCTCTTATCCAGAGCGACTTACAAATTGGTGAATTCACCTTCTGACATCCAGTGGAACAGCCACTTTACAATAGTGCATCTAAATCATTAAGGGGGGGTGGTGAGAAGGATTACTTATCCTATCCTAGGTATTCCTTGAAGAGGTGGGGTTTCAGGTGTCTCCGGAAGGTGGTGATTGACTCCGCTGTCCTGGCGTCGTGAGGGAGTTTGTTCCACCATTGGGGGGCCAGAGCAGCAAACAGTTTTGACTGGGCTGAGCGGGAACTGTACTTCCTCAGTGGTAGGGAGGCGAGCAGGCCAGAGGTGGATGAACGCAGTGCCCTTGTTTGGGTGTAGGGCCTGATCAGAGCCTGGAGGTACTGCGGTGCCGTTCCCCTCACAGCTCCGTAGGCAAGCACCATGGTCTTTGTTATTGATCTTTGATATTTGTTTTAATGACATGAGGATGTATCATTATCATTAAAGAAAGACAAAAAGTCTCTCTCTAAATTTCAATTTCAATTCAAGAGGCTTTATTGGCATGGGAAACATGTTAACGTTGCCAAAGTAAGTGAAATAGATAATAAACAAAAGTGAAATAAACAATAAAAAATAACAGTAAGCATTACACAAAAGTTCAAATGTCATATTATATATATACAGTGTTGTAACAATGTGCAAATAGTTAAAGTACAAAAGGGAAATAAATAAGCATAAATATGGTTTGTATTTACAATGGTGTTTGTTCTTCACTGTTTAACCTTTTCTCGTGGCAACAGGTCACAACTCTTGCTGCTGTGATGTCACACTGTGGAATTTCACCCAGTAGATATGGGAGTTTATCAAAATTGGGTTTGTTTTCTAATTCTTTGTGGATCTGTGTAATCTGATGGAAATATGTGTCTCTAATATGGTCATACATTGGGCAGGAGGTTTAGGAAGTGCAGCTCAGTTTCCACCTAATTTTGTGGACAGTGTGCACATAGCTTGTCTTCTCTTGAGAGCCATGTCTGCCTACGGTGGCCTTTCTCAATAGCAAGGCTATGCTGACTGAGTCTGTATGTAACGGATGTGAAACGCTAGCTTAGTTAGCGGTGGTGCGCACTAAATAGCGTTTCAATCGGTGACGTCACTTGCTCTGAGACCTTGAAGTAGTGGTTCCCCTTGCTCTGCAAGGGCCGCGGCTTTTGTGGAGCGATGGGTAACGACGCTTCGAGGGTGGCTGTTGTTGATGTGTGCAGAAGGTCCCTGGTTCGCACCTGGGTATGGGTGAGGGGACGGTCTAAAATTATACTGTTACATGTACATAGTCAAAGCTTTCCTTAAGTTTGGGTCAGTCACAGTGGTCAGGTATTCTGCCACTGTGTACTCTCTGTTTAGGGCCAAATAGCATTCTAGTTTGCTCAGTTTTTTTGTAGCAGCATGGGTCGGCTACCTATTGGACAATCTCAGGGGACCAATGACTGTGCTTGCAGTTGATATCAATTTTTACAACCATGAATGTTTTTTCTAAAACGTGATCAGTGCATGAACACACACGCACACACTACAACATTGTTGTAAGTACTACAGTACTACGTTACTACAGTACTACAGTACTAGAGTATTACAGTATTACAGTAGTAGAGTATTGCAGTATTATAGTACTACAGAATTACAGTATTACAGTACTAGAGTATTACAGTACAATAGTATTACAGTACTGGAGTATTACTGTACTAGCGTATTACAGTATTACAGTATCACAGTACTACAGTATTACAGTATTATAGTACTGCACTACTACAATACTACTATGTTCTAGACTAGAGAGACCAAAAATATAAATACAAATCCACATAATGAATAGTAAGAAAACATTTACATAATACATATAAATAAAGATTAACATAATGAAAAGGAAGAAAACATTTACATAATAAATATAAATAAAGATTCACATAATGAATAGGAATACATATTAACATAATTAATAGGAATATCAGACAGTAAAAAAAAACTGAACAAAGACATACAAGACATAGAATGACATATTATAGAAATCACATGACCCATTGGGACCTATTACATGAGTTACAGAAATCACATGACCCATTGGGACCTGTAACATGAGTTACAGAAATCACATGACCCATTGGGACCTGTAACATGAGTTACAGAAATTACATGACCCATTGGGAGCTCTAACATGAGTTACAGAAATGACATGACCCATTGGGACCTGTAACATGAGTTACAGAAATCACATGACACATTGGGACCTGTAACATGAGTTACAGAAATCACATGACACATTGGGACCTGTAACATGAGTTACAGAAATCACATGACACATTGGGACCTGTAACATGAGTTACAGAAATCACATGACCCATTGGGACCTGTAACATGAGTTACAGAAATCACATGACCCATTGGGACCTGTAACATAAGTTACAGAAATCACATGACCCATTGGGACCTGTAACATGAGTTACAGAAATCACATGACCCATTGGGACCTGTAACATGAGTTACAGAAATCACATGACCCATTGGGACCTGTAACATGAGTTACAGAAATCACATGACACATTGGGACCTCAGTCTCAGAGATCACGACAGGCATTAGCTAACAGACACACGCAACTGTAAATAAATAATGAGACGTTTGGCCTTCAGGTCCCAGATGAAAGAAAGTGCATCTCTGTGTCCACGTTGGGGGCCTGGCACTCTGCCCCCCCCTTCCCTCCCTGCCTCCCCCACCCTCCCCCTGCCCCCCCCTCTCCCTTGGCCCTGCGGGCTGAAGACAGAGGGGAAGGCATTTTTAAAGGCCTTTCTGAAGTTGTTGCCCATGAAAGCGTAGACCAGAGGGTTGACAGAAGAGTTGGAGTAGGACATGCAGTGGGCCCAGATCTTCACCTGGCAAACAAAACAACACTTGATTTACATGTAATTAACCTAAACGAAACCAATCAAACAAACACTTTAGTTTCACGTTATAAAACAAAACAAAACCAGCACTTTATTTACACGTGCATTTAAAAATATATAAATATTTTTATTTCCCCTTTATTTAACCAGGTAGACTAGTTGAGAACACCTTTATTTAACCAGGTAGACTAGTTGAGAATACCTTTATTTAACCAGATAGACTAGTTGAGAATACCTTTATTTAACCAGGTAGGCCAGTTGAGAACACCTTTATTTAACCAGGTAGACTAGTTGAGAATACTTTTATTTAACCAGGTAGGCCAGTTGAGAACACCTTTATTTAACCAGGTAGACTAGTTGAGAACACCTTTATTTAACCAGGTAGACTAGTTGAGAATACCTTTATTTAACCAGGTAGGCCAGTTGAGAACACCTTTATTTAACCAGGTAGACTAGTTGAGAATACCTTTATTTAACCAGGTAGACTAGTTGAGAATACCTTTATTTAACCAGGTAGACTAGTTGAGAATACCTTTATTTAACCAGGTAGACTAGTTGAGAATACTTTTATTTAACCAGGTAGGCCAGTTGAGAACACCTTTATTTAACCAGGTAGACTAGTTGAGAACACCTTTATTTAACCAGGTAGACTAGTTGAGAATACCTTTATTTAACCAGGTAGACTAGTTGAGAACACCTTTATTTAACCAGGTAGACTAGTTGAGAATACCTTTATTTAACCAGGTAGGCCAGTTGAGAACACCTTTATTTAACCAGGTAGACTAGTTGAGAACACCTTTATTTAACCAGGTAGACTAGTTGAGAATACCTTTATTTAACCAGGTAGGCCAGTTGAGAACACCTTTATTTAACCAGGTAGACTAGTTGAGAACACCTTTATTTAACCAGGTAGACTAGTTGGAAACAAGTTCTCATTTACAACTGTGACCTGGCCAAGTTAAAGCAAAGCAGTTTGACAAAAACAACACAGAGTTACACATGGAATAAACAAGCGTACAGTCAATAACACAATAGAAAAGTCTATATACAGTGTGTGCAGATGTAGTAAGATTAGGGAGGTAAGGTAATAACTAGGCCATAGAGGCAAAAATAATTACAATATAGCAATTAAACAGTAGAGATAATGGGGTGCAAAAGAGCAAAAAACAAATAACAGTTTGAGGATGAGGTAGTTGGGTAGGCTATTTACGGATGGGCTATGTACAGGGGCAATGATCGGTAAGCTGCTCTGACAGCCGATGCTTAAAGCTAGTGAGGGAGATATAAGACCAGCTTCAGTGATTTTTGCAGTTTGTTCCAGTCATTGCCAGCAGAGAACTGGGAGGAGAGGCGGCCAAAGGAGGACTTGGCTTTGGGGGAGACCAGTGAAATATACCTGCTGGAGCGCGTGCTACGAGTGGGTGCTGCTATGGTGACCAGTGAGCTGAGATAAGGCTGGGATTTACCTAGCAAAGACTTGTCGATGACCTGGAGCCAGAGGGTTTATCGACGAGTATGAAGCGAGGGCCAACCAACGAGAGAGTACAGGTCACAGTGGTGGGTCGTATATGGGGCTTTGGTTACAAAACGGATGGCACTGTGATAGAATACATCCAATTTGCTGAGTAGAGTGTTGGAGGCTATTTTGTAAATTACATTGCTGAAGTCAAGGATCAGTAGGATAGTCAGTTTTACAAGGGTGTTTGGCAGCATGAGTGAAGGATGCTTTGTTGCGAAATAGGAAGCCAATTCTAGATTTAACTTTGGATTGGATATGTTTGATGTGAGTCTGGAAGAAGAGTTTATAGTCTATAGAGACACCGAGGTATTTGTAGTTGTCATCATATTCTTTTTTTTACCCCTTTTTTCTCCCCAATTTCGTGGTATCCAATTGTTAGTAGTTACTGTCTTGTCTCATCGATGCAATTCCCGCACGGACTCAGGAGAGACGAAGGTCGAGAGCCATGTGTCCTCCGAAACACAACCCAACCAAGTCCTCTGTTCAGCGCTCCACCATCTCTGTTCAGCCCTCCACCATCTCTGTTCAGCCCTCCACCATCTCTGTTCAGCCCTCCACCATCTCTGTTCAGTAATCCACCATCTCTGTTCAGCCCTCCACCATCTCTGTTCAGCCCTCCACCATCTCTGTTCAGTACACCACCATCTCTGTTCAGCCCTCCACCATCTCTGTTCAGTACACCACCATCTCTGTTCAGTAATCCACCATCTCTGTTCAGCCCTCCACCATCTCTGTTCAGCCCTCCACCATCTCTGTTCAGCCCTCCACCATCTCTGTTCAGCCCTCCACCATCTCTGTTCAGTACAACACCATCTCTGTTCAGCCCTCCACCATCTCTGTTCAGCCCTCCACCATCTCTGTTCAGTACACCACCATCTCTGTTCAGCCCTCCACCATCTCTGTTCAGTACACCACCATCTCTGTTCAGCCCTCCACCATCTCTGTTCAGTACACCACCATCTCTGTTCAGTACACCACCATCTCTGTTCAGCCCTCCACCATCTCTGTTCAGCCCTCCACCATCTCTGTTCAGTACACCACCATCTCTGTTCAGCCCTCCACCATCTCTGTTCAGCCCTCCACCATCTCTGTTCAGTACACCACCATCTCTGTTCAGCCCTCCACCATCTCTGTTCAGTACACCACCATCTCTGTTCAGCCCTCCACCATCTCTGTTCAGCCCTCCACCATCTCTGTTCAGTACACCACCATCTCTGTTCAGTACACCACCATCTCTGTTCAGCCCTCCACCATCTCTGTTCAGCCCTCCACCATCTCTGTTCAGCCCTCCACCATCTCTGTTCAGCCCTCCACCATCTCTGTTCAGTACACCACCATCTCTGTTCAGTACACCACCATCTCTGTTCAGCCCTCCACCATCTCTGTTCAGCCCTCCACCATCTCTGTTCAGCCCTCCACCATCTCTGTTCAGTACACCACCATCTCTGTTCAGCCCTCCACCATCTCTGTTCAGCCCTCCACCATCTCTGTTCAGTACACCACCATCTCTGTTCAGCCCTCCACCATCTCTGTTCAGCCCTCCACCATCTCTGTTCAGCCCTCCACCATCTCTGTTCAGCCCTCCACCATCTCTGTTCAGCCCTCCACCATCTCTGTTCAGTACACCACCATCTCTGTTCAGCCCTCCACCATCTCTGTTCAGCCCTCCACCATCTCTGTTCAGTACACCACCATCTCGCATTGAAAATAATTGGAGTTGTAATTTCAGTGTACTTCCTGAATTGAAGAGACTATTATGATTAAATGGAGTTAACCTCAAGCCTGCTATTTGTCCACTGTGATGACGGGTGGCTTGTTACCATAGAAAAGCTATAGAACTCAATTGAATGAATAGGCAGCAGGATAACTCTAGTGGGAACTAATCAGGTTGGCTAAAGGAGAAGGGACGAATACTAGGCTGGGGTAGATCGCATTTGGAATAAGGAAGGAAGGAAGGAAGGAAGGCAGGCAGGCACCTTTTAGAGTGCGTAGGGCAGATAGAGTTACCTTGTAGAGTGTGTAGGGCAGATAGAGTTACCTTGTAGAGTGTGTAGGGCAGATAGAGTTACCTTGTAAAGTGCGTAGGAGCGCAGGTGTGGTCCAAAGGCCTGGAGCAGGATGCAGATCTGGATGGGCCCCCAGCACACAGTGAACAGAGCCACCATCACCACCACCATCCTAGAGACACGAGCCCTGACTGTTGCCCCACGTTCTGCTTGGGCTATTACCTACAGGGGGTAGGGGTTAAGATTAGGGGGGGGATAGGGGTGGGGTTAGGGGTTAAGGTTAGGGGAAGGTTAGAGGATGGGGTTAGGGTAGGTTTAGAGGATGGGGTTAGGGGAGGGTTAGAGGATGGGGTTAGGGTAAGGTTAGAGGATGGGGTTAGGGGAGGGTTAGAGGATGGGGTTAGGGAAGGTTAGAGGATGGGGTTAGGGGAGGGTTAGAGGATGGGGTTAGGGAAGGTTAGAGGATGGGGTTAGGGGAGGGTTAGAGGATGGGGTTAGGGGAAGGATAGAGGATGGGGTTAGGGAAGGTTAGAGGATGGGGTTAGGGTAAGGTTAGAGGATGGGGTTAGGGGAGGGTTAGAGGATGGGGTTAGGGAAGATTAGAGGATGGGGTTAGGGTAAGGTTAGAGGATGGGGTTAGGGGAGGGTTAGAGGATGGGGTTAGGGTAAGGATAGAGGATGGGGTTAGAGGATGGGGTTAGGGAAAGGTTAGAGGATGGGGTTAGGGGAGGGTTAGAGGATGGGGTTAGGGAAAGGTTAGAGGATGGGGTTAGGGGAAGGATAGAGGATGGGGTTAGGGAAAGGTTAGAGGATGGGGTTAGGGGAAGGATAGAGGATGGGGTTAGGGGAAGGATAGAGGATGGGGTTAGGGGAGGGTTAGAGGATGGGGTTAGGGAAAGGTTAGAGGATGGGGTTAGGGAAAGGTTAGAGGTTGGGGTTAGGGGAGGGTTAGAGGATGGGGTTAGGGAAGGTTAGAGGATGGGGTTAGGGGAAGGTTAGAGGATGGGGTTAGGGTAAGGTTAGAGGATGGGGTTAGGGTAAGGATAGAGGATGGGGTTAGAGAAAGGTTAGAGGATGGGGTTAGGGAAAGGTTAGAGGATGGGGTTAGGGGAAGGTTAGAGGATGGGGTTAGGGGAAGGTTAGAGGATGGGGTTAGGGGAGGGTTAGAGGATGGGGTTAGGGGATGGGGTTAGGGGATGGGGTTAGGGGAAGGTTAGAGGATGGGGTTAGGGGAGGGTTAGAGGATGGGGTTAGGGGAGGTTAGAGGATGGGGTTAGGGAAGGTTAGAGGATGGGGTTAGGGAAGGTTAGAGGATGGGGTTAGGGAAGGTTAGAGGATGGGGTTAGGGCAAGGTTAGAGGATGGGGTTAGGGTAAGGTTAGAGGATGGGGTTAGGGGAAGGTTAGAGGATGGGGTTAGGGGAGGGTTAGAGGATGGGGTTAGGGGAAGGTTAGAGGATGGGGTTAGGGGAGGGTTAGAGGATGGGGTTAGGGTAAGGTTAGAGGATGGGGTTAGGGGAAGGTTAGAGGATGGGGTTAGGGGAAGGTTAGAGGATGGGGTTAGGGAAAGGTTAGAGGATGGGGTTAGGGTAAGGTTAGAGGATGGGGTTAGGGCAAGGTTAGAGGATGGGGTTAGAGGATGGGGTTAGGGGAAGGTTAGAGGATGGGGTTAGGGGAGGGTTAGAGGATGGGGTTAGGGGAGGTTAGAGGATGGGGTTAGGGAAGGTTAGAGGATGGGGTTAGGGAAGGTTAGAGGATGGGGTTAGGGAAGGTTAGAGGATGGGGTTAGGGCAAGGTTAGAGGATGGGGTTAGGGTAAGGTTAGAGGATGGGGTTAGGGGAAGGTTAGAGGATGGGGTTAGGGGAGGGTTAGAGGATGGGGTTAGGGGAAGGTTAGAGGATGGATTTAGGGAAGGTTAGAGCATGGGGTTAGGGAAAGGTTAGAGGATGGAGTTAGGGGAGGGTTAGAGGATGGGGTTAGGGAAGGTTAGAGGATGGGGTTAGGGGAAGGTTAGAGGATGGGGTTAGGGTAAGGTTAGAGGATGGGGTTAGGGTAAGGATAGAGGATGGGGTTAGAGAAAGGTTAGAGGATGGGGTTAGGGAAAGGTTAGAGGATGGGGTTAGGGGAAGGTTAGAGGATGGGGTTAGGGGAAGGTTAGAGGATGGGGTTAGGGGAGGGTTAGAGGATGGGGTTAGGGGATGGGGTTAGGGGATGGGGTTAGGGGAAGGTTAGAGGATGGGGTTAGGGGAGGGTTAGAGGATGGGGTTAGGGGAGGTTAGAGGATGGGGTTAGGGAAGGTTAGAGGATGGGGTTAGGGAAGGTTAGAGGATGGGGTTAGGGAAGGTTAGAGGATGGGGTTAGGGCAAGTTTAGAGGATGGGGTTAGGGTAAGGTTAGAGGATGGGGTTAGGGTAAGGTTAGAGGATGGGGTTAGGGAAGGATAGAGGATGGGGTTAGGGGAAGGTTAGAGGATGGGGTTAGGGAAGGATAGAGGATGGGGTTAGGGGAAGGTTAGAGGATGGGGTTAGGGAAGGGTTAGAGGATGGGGTTAGGGAAGGATAGAGGATGGGGTTAGGGAAGGTTAGAGGATGGGGTTAGGGGAAGGTTAGAGGATGGGGTTAGGGAAGGATAGAGGATGGGGTTAGGGGAGGGTTAGAGGATGGGGTTAGGGAAGGATGGAGGATGGGGTTAGGAGAAGGTTAGCGGATGGGGTTAGGGGAAGGTTAGGGTAAGAATAGAGGATGGGGTTAGGGAAGAATAGAGGATGGGGTTAGGGAAGGTTAGAGGATGGGGTTAGGGGAGGGTTAGAGGATGGGGTTAGGGAAGGATAGAGGATGGGGTTAGGGGAGGGTTAGAGGATGGGGTTAGGGAAGGATGGAGGATGGGGTTAGGAGAAGGTTAGCGGATGGGGTTAGGGAAGGATAGAGGATGGGGTTAGGGGAAGGTTAGAGGATGGGGTTAGGGAAGGATAGAGGATGGGGTTAGGGGAAGGTTAGAGGATGGGGTTAGGGAAGGTTAGAGGATGGGGTTAGAGGATGGGGTTAAGGGAGGGTTAGAGGATGGGGTTACGGAAAGGTTAGAGGATGGGGTTAGGGGAAGGTTAGAGGATGGGGTTAGGGTAAGGATAGAGGATGGGGTTAGGGAAAGGTTAGAGGAT
>NC_088212.1:0-37500 GCF_036934945.1 Oncorhynchus masou masou | reverse complement strand
CGACCTGGGCTGTCACCTGGAACACACAGATAAACAGGTCAACCTGGGCTGTCACCTGGAACACACAGATAAACAGGTCGACCTGGGCTGTTACCTGGAACACACAGATAAACAGGTCAACCTGGGCTGTCACCTGGAACACACAGATAAACAGGTCGACCTGGGCTGTCACCTGGAACACACAGTTATACAGGTCAACTGGAACACAGTTATACAGGGCACCTGGAACACAGTTATACAGGGCACCTGGAACACACAGTTATACAGGTCACCTGGAACAGAGTTATACAGGTCACCTGGAACACAGAGTTATACAGGTCACCTGGAACAGAGTTATACAGGTCAACTGGAACACAGTTATACAGGGCACCTGGAACACAGTTATACAGGGCACCTGGAACACACAGTTATACAGGTCACCTGGAACACAGTTATACAGGTCACCTGGAACACAGAGTTATACAGGTCACCTGGAACACAGTTATACAGGGCACCTGGAACAAAGTTATACAGGGCACCTGGAACACACTGTTATACAGGTCACCGGGAACACAGTTATACAGGTCACCTGGAACACAGAGTTATACAGGTCACCTGGAACACAGTTATACAGGGCACCTGGAACACAGTTATACAGGGCACCTGGAACAAAGTTATACAGGGCACCTGGAACACACAGTTATACAGGTCACCTGGAACACAGTTATACAGGTCACCTGGAACACAGTTATACAGGGCACCTAGAACACACAGTTATACAAGTCACCTGGAACACACAGTTATACAAGTCACCTGGAACACAGAGTTATACAGGTCACCTGGAACACAGTTATACAGGTCACCTGGAACACAATAATCAATATTGAATTTTTACAATAATTTAGTTAAAAGCACAGTCTGTGGTTTGTGTGTGTGACCCACCTGTTGTAGGTAGCTGACAGTCTGTGGTTTGTGTGTGTGACCCACCTGTTGTAGGTAGCTGACAGTCTGTGGTGTGTGTGTGACCCACCTGTTGTAGGTAGCTGACAGTCTGTGGTTTGTGTGTGACCCACCTGTTGTAGGTAGCTGACAGTCTGTGGTTTGTGTGTGACCCACCTGTTGTAGGTAGCTGGCAGTCTGTGGTTTGTGTGTGTGACCCACCTGTTGTAGGTAGCTGTCAGTCTGTGGTTTGTGTGTGTGACCCACCTGTTGTAGGTAGCTGACAGTCTGTGGTTTGTGTGTGACCCACCTGTTGTAGGTAGCTGACAGTCTGTGGTTTGTGTGTGACCCACCTGTTGTAGGTAGCTGACAGTCTGTGGTTTGTGTGTGTGACCCACCTGTTGTAGGTAGCTGACAGTCAGTGGTTTGTGTGTGACCCACCTGTTGTAGGTAGCTGACAGTCTGTGGTTTGTGTGTGACCCACCTGTTGTAGGTAGCTGACAGTCTGTGGTTTGTGTGTGACCCACCTGTTGTAGGTAGCTGACAGTCTGTGGTTTGTGTGTGTGACCCACCTGTTGTAGGTAGCTGACAGTCTGTGGTTTGTGTGTGACCCACCTGTTGTAGGTAGCTGACAGTCTGTGGTTTGTGTGTGTGACCCACCTGTTGTAGGTAGCTGACAGTCTGTGGTTTGTGTGTGACCCACCTGTTGTAGGTAGCTGACAGTCTGTGGTTTGTGTGTGACCCACCTGTTGTAGGTAGCTGACAGTCTGTGGTTTGTGTGTGTGACCCACCTGTTGTAGGTAGCTGACAGTCTGTGGTTTGTGTGTGACCCACCTGTTGTAGGTAGCTGACAGTCTGTGGTTTGTGTGTGACCCACCTGTTGTAGGTAGCTGACAGTCTGTGGTTTGTGTGTGTGACCCACCTGTTGTAGGTAGCTGACAGTCAGTGGTTTGTGTGTGACCCACCTGTTGTAGGTAGCTGACAGTCTGTGATGTGTGTGTGACCCACCTGTTGTAGGTAGCTGACAGTCTGTGGTTTGTGTGTGTGACCCACCTGTTGTAGGTAGCTGACAGTCTGTGGTTTGTGTGTGACCCACCTGTTGTAGGTAGCTGACAGTCTGTGGTGTGTGTGTGACCCACCTGTTGTAGGTAGCTGACAGTCTGTGGTTTGTGTGTGTGACCCACCTGTTGTAGGTAGCTGACAGTCTGTGGTTTGTGTGTGACCCACCTGTTGTAGGTAGCTGACAGTCTGTGGTGTGTGGGTGACCCACCTGTTGCAGGTAGCCGACAGTCTGTGGTTTGTGTGTGACCCACCTGTTGTAGGTAGCTGACAGTCTGTGGTTTGTGTGTGACCCACCTGTTGTAGGTAGCTGACAGTCTGTGGTGTGTGTGTGACCCACCTGTTGTAGGTAGCTGACAGTCTGTGGTGTGTGTGTGACCCACCTGTTGTAGGTAGCTGACAGTCTGTGGTTTGTGTGTGACCCACCTGTTGTAGGTAGCTGACAGTCTGTGGTGTGTGTGTGACCCACCTGTTGTAGGTAGCTGACAGTCTGTGGTTTGTGTGTGTGACCCACCTGTTGTAGGTAGCTGACAGTCTGTGGTTTGTGTGTGTGACCCAGCTGTTGTAGGTAGCTGACAGTCAGTGGTTTGTGTGTGACCCTCCTGTTGTAGGTAGCTGACAGTCTGTGGTTTGTGTGTGTGACCCACCTGTTGTAGGTAGCTGACAGTCAGTGGTTTGTGTGTGACCCACCTGTTGTAGGTAGCTGACAGTCTGTGGTTTGTGTGTGTGACCCACCTGTTGTAGGTAGCTGACAGTCTGTGGTTTGTGTGTGACCCACCTGTTGTAGGTAGCTGACAGTCTGTGGTTTGTGTGTGTGACCCACCTGTTGTAGGTAGCTGACAGTCTGTGGTTTGTGTGTGACCCACCTGTTGTAGGTAGCTGACAGTCTGTGGTTTGTGTGTGACCCACCTGTTGTAGGTAGCTGGCAGTCTGTGGTTTGTGTGTGTGACCCACCTGTTGTAGGTAGCTGGCAGTCTGTGGTTTGTGTGTGTGACCCACCTGTTGTAGGTAGCTGGCAGTCTGTGGTTTGTGTGTGTGACCCACCTGTTGTAGGTAGCTGACAGTCTGTGGTTTGTGTGTGTGACCCACCTGTTGTAGGTAGCTGACAGTCTGTGGTTTGTGTGTGACCCACCTGTTGTAGGTAGCTGACAGTCTGTGGTTTGTGTGTGACCCACCTGTTGTAGGTAGCTGACAGTCTGTGGTTTGTGTGTGACCCACCTGTTGTAGGTAGCTGACAGTCTGTGGTTTGTGTGTGACCCACATGTTGTAGGTAGCTGACAGTCTGTGGTTTGTGTGTGACCCACCTGTTGTAGGTAGCTGGCAGTCTGTGGTTTGTGTGTGTGACCCACCTGTTGTAGGTAGCTGACAGTCTGTGGTTTGTGTGTGACTCACCTGTTGTAGGTAGCTGACAATCTGTGGTTTGTGTGTGACCCACCTGTTGTAGGTAGCTGACAGTCTGTGGTTTGTGTGTGACCCACCTGTTGTAGGTAGCTGGCAGTCTGTGGTTTGTGTGTGTGACCCACCTGTTGTAGGTAGCTGACAGTCTGTGGTTTGTGTGTGTGACCCACCTGTTGTAGGTAGCTGACAGTCTGTGGTTTGTGTGTGTGACCCACCTGTTGTAGGTAGCTGGCAGTCTGTGGTTTGTGTGTGTGACCCACCTGTTGTAGGTAGCTGGCAGTCTGTGGTTTGTGTGTGTGACCCACCTGTTGTAGGTAGCTGTCAGTCTGTGGTTTGTGTGTGTGACCCACCTGTTGTAGGTAGCTGACAGTCTGTGGTTTGTGTGTGACCCACCTGTTGTAGGTAGCTGACAGTCTGTGGTTTGTGTGTGACCCACCTGTTGTAGGTAGCTGACAGTCTGTGGTTTGTGTGTGTGACCCACCTGTTGTAGGTAGCTGACAGTCAGTGGTTTGTGTGTGACCCACCTGTTGTAGGTAGCTGACAGTCTGTGGTTTGTGTGTGTGACCCACCTGTTGTAGGTAGCTGACAGTCTGTGGTTTGTGTGTGACCCACCTGTTGTAGGTAGCTGACAGTCAGTGGTTTGTGTGTGACCCACCTGTTGTAGGTAGCTGACAGTCTGTGGTGTGTGTGTGACCCACCTGTTGTAGGTAGCTGACAGTCTGTGGTTTGTGTGTGTGACCCACCTGTTGTAGGTAGCTGACAGTCTGTGGTTTGTGTGTGACCCACCTGTTGTAGGTAGCTGACAGTCTGTGGTGTGTGTGTGACCCACCTGTTGTAGGTAGCTGACAGTCTGTGGTTTGTGTGTGTGACCCACCTGTTGTAGGTAGCTGACAGTCTGTGGTTTGTGTGTGACCCACCTGTTGTAGGTAGCTGACAGTCTGTGGTGTGTGGGTGACCCACCTGTTGCAGGTAGCCGACAGTCTGTGGTTTGTGTGTGACCCACCTGTTGTAGGTAGCTGACAGTCTGTGGTTTGTGTGTGACCCACCTGTTGTAGGTAGCTGACAGTCTGTGGTGTGTGTGTGACCCACCTGTTGTAGGTAGCTGACAGTCTGTGGTGTGTGTGTGACCCACCTGTTGTAGGTAGCTGACAGTCTGTGGTTTGTGTGTGACCCACCTGTTGTAGGTAGCTGACAGTCTGTGGTGTGTGTGTGACCCACCTGTTGTAGGTAGCTGACAGTCTGTGGTTTGTGTGTGTGACCCACCTGTTGTAGGTAGCTGACAGTCTGTGGTTTGTGTGTGTGACCCAGCTGTTGTAGGTAGCTGACAGTCAGTGGTTTGTGTGTGACCCTCCTGTTGTAGGTAGCTGACAGTCTGTGGTTTGTGTGTGTGACCCACCTGTTGTAGGTAGCTGACAGTCAGTGGTTTGTGTGTGACCCACCTGTTGTAGGTAGCTGACAGTCTGTGGTTTGTGTGTGTGACCCACCTGTTGTAGGTAGCTGACAGTCTGTGGTTTGTGTGTGACCCACCTGTTGTAGGTAGCTGACAGTCTGTGGTTTGTGTGTGTGACCCACCTGTTGTAGGTAGCTGACAGTCTGTGGTTTGTGTGTGACCCACCTGTTGTAGGTAGCTGACAGTCTGTGGTTTGTGTGTGACCCACCTGTTGTAGGTAGCTGGCAGTCTGTGGTTTGTGTGTGTGACCCACCTGTTGTAGGTAGCTGGCAGTCTGTGGTTTGTGTGTGTGACCCACCTGTTGTAGGTAGCTGGCAGTCTGTGGTTTGTGTGTGTGACCCACCTGTTGTAGGTAGCTGACAGTCTGTGGTTTGTGTGTGTGACCCACCTGTTGTAGGTAGCTGACAGTCTGTGGTTTGTGTGTGACCCACCTGTTGTAGGTAGCTGACAGTCTGTGGTTTGTGTGTGACCCACCTGTTGTAGGTAGCTGGCAGTCTGTGGTTTGTGTGTGTGACCCACCTGTTGTAGGTAGCTGACAGTCTGTGGTTTGTGTGTGACTCACCTGTTGTAGGTAGCTGACAATCTGTGGTTTGTGTGTGACCCACCTGTTGTAGGTAGCTGACAGTCTGTGGTTTGTGTGTGACCCACCTGTTGTAGGTAGCTGGCAGTCTGTGGTTTGTGTGTGTGACCCACCTGTTGTAGGTAGCTGACAGTCTGTGGTTTGTGTGTGTGACCCACCTGTTGTAGGTAGCTGACAGTCTGTGGTTTGTGTGTGTGACCCACCTGTTGTAGGTAGCTGGCAGTCTGTGGTTTGTGTGTGTGACCCACCTGTTGTAGGTAGCTGGCAGTCTGTGGTTTGTGTGTGTGACCCACCTGTTGTAGGTAGCTGTCAGTCTGTGGTTTGTGTGTGTGACCCACCTGTTGTAGGTAGCTGACAGTCTGTGGTTTGTGTGTGACCCACCTGTTGTAGGTAGCTGACAGTCTGTGGTTTGTGTGTGACCCACCTGTTGTAGGTAGCTGACAGTCTGTGGTTTGTGTGTGTGACCCACCTGTTGTAGGTAGCTGACAGTCAGTGGTTTGTGTGTGACCCACCTGTTGTAGGTAGCTGACAGTCTGTGGTTTGTGTGTGTGACCCACCTGTTGTAGGTAGCTGACAGTCTGTGGTTTGTGTGTGACCCACCTGTTGTAGGTAGCTGACAGTCTGTGGTTTGTGTGTGACCCACCTGTTGTAGGTAGCTGACAGTCTGTGGTTTGTGTGTGACCCACCTGTTGTAGGTAGCTGACAGTCTGTGGTTTGTGTGTGTGACCCACCTGTTGTAGATAGCTGACAGTCTGTGGTTTGTGTGTGTGACCCACCTGTTGTAGGTAGCTGACAGTCAGTGGTTTGTGTGTGACCCACCTGTTGTAGGTAGCTGACAGTCTGTGGTTTGTGTGTGACCCACCTGTTGTAGGTAGCTGACAGTCTGTGGTTTGTGTGTGTGACCCACCTGTTGTAGGTAGCTGACAGTCAGTGGTTTGTGTGTGACCCACCTGTTGTAGGTAGCTGACAGTCTGTGGTTTGTGTGTGTGACCCACCTGTTGTAGGTAGCTGACAGTCTGTGGTTTGTGTGTGACCCACCTGTTGTAGGTAGCTGACAGTCTGTGGTTTGTGTGTGTGACCCACCTGTTGTAGGTAGCTGACAGTCTGTGGTTTGTGTGTGACCCACCTGTTGTAGGTAGCTGACAGTCTGTGGTTTGTGTGTGACCCACCTGTTGTAGGTAGCTGACAGTCTTTGGTTTGTGTGTGTGACCCACCTGTTGTAGGTAGCTGACAGTCTGTGGTTTGTGTGTGACCCACCTGTTGTAGGTAGCTGACAGTCTGTGGTGTGTGTGTGACCCACCTGTTGTAGGTAGCTGACAGTCTGTGGTTTGTGTGTGACCCACCTGTTGTAGGTAGCTGACAGTCTGTGGTGTGTGTGTGACCCACCTGTTGTAGGTAGCTGACAGTCTGTGGTTTGTGTGTGACCCACCTGTTGTAGATAGCTGACAGTCTGTGGTTTGTGTGTGTGACCCACCTGTTGTAGGTAGCTGACAGTCAGTGGTTTGTTTGTGACCCACCTGTTGTAGGTAGCTGACAGTCTGTGGTTTGTGTGTGTGACCCACCTGTTGTAGGTAGCTGACAGTCTGTGGTTTGTGTGTGACCCACCTGTTGTAGGTAGCTGACAGTCTGTGGTTTGTGTGTGTGACCCACCTGTTGTAGGTAGCTGACAGTCTGTGGTTTGTGTGTGACCCACCTGTTGTAGGTAGCTGACAGTCTGTGGTTTGTGTGTGACCCACCTGTTGTAGGTAGCTGACAGTCTTTGGTTTGTGTGTGTGACCCACCTGTTGTAGGTAGCTGACAGTCTGTGGTTTGTGTGTGACCCACCTGTTGTAGGTAGCTGACAGTCTGTGGTGTGTGTGTGACCCACCTGTTGTAGGTAGCTGACAGTCTGTGGTTTGTGTGTGACCCACCTGTTGTAGGTAGCTGACAGTCTGTGGTGTGTGTGTGACCCACCTGTTGTAGGTAGCTGACAGTCTGTGGTTTGTGTGTGACCCACCTGTTGTAGATAGCTGACAGTCTGTGGTGTGTGTGTGACCCACCTGTTGTAGGTAGCTGACAGTCTGTGGTGTGTGTGTGACCCACCTGTTGTAGGTAGCTGACAGTCTGTGGTGTGTGTGACCCACCTGTTGTAGGTAGCTGACAGTCTGTGGTGTGTGTGTGACCCACCTGTTGTAGGTAGCTGACAGTCTGTGGTTTGTGTGTGTGACCCACCTGTTGTAGGTAGCTGACAGTCTGTGGTTTGTGGGTGACCCACCTGTTGTAGGTAGCTGACAGTCTGTGGTGTGTGTGTGACCCACCTGTTGTAGGTAGCTGACAGTCTGTGGTTTGTGTGTGACCCACCTGTTGTAGGTAGCTGACAGTCTGTGGTTTGTGTGTGACCCACCTGTTGTAGGTAGCTGACAGTCTGTGGTTTGTGTGTGTGACCCACCTGTTGTAGGTAGCTGACAGTCAGTGGTTTGTGTGTGACCCACCTGTTGTAGGTAGCTGACAGTCTGTGGTTTGTGTGTGACCCACCTGTTGTAGGTAGCTGACAGTCTGTGGTTTGTGTGTGACCCACCTGTTGTAGGTAGCTGACAGTCTGTGGTTTGTGTGTGTGACCCACCTGTTGTAGGTAGCTGACAGTCTGTGGTTTGTGTGTGACCCACCTGTTGTAGGTAGCTGACAGTCTGTGGTTTGTGTGTGTGACCCACCTGTTGTAGGTAGCTGACAGTCTGTGGTTTGTGTGTGACCCACCTGTTGTAGGTAGCTGACAGTCTGTGGTTTGTGTGTGACCCACCTGTTGTAGGTAGCTGACAGTCAGTGGTTTGTGTGTGACCCACCTGTTGTAGGTAGCTGACAGTCTGTGGTTTGTGTGTGACCCACCTGTTGTAGGTAGCTGACAGTCTGTGGTTTGTGTGTGTGACCCACCTGTTGTAGGTAGCTGACAGTCAGTGGTTTGTGTGTGACCCACCTGTTGTAGGTAGCTGACAGTCTGTGGTTTGTGTGTGTGACCCACCTGTTGTAGGTAGCTGACAGTCTGTGGTTTGTGTGTGACCCACCTGTTGTAGGTAGCTGACAGTCTGTGGTTTGTGTGTGTGACCCACCTGTTGTAGGTAGCTGACAGTCTGTGGTTTGTGTGTGACCCACCTGTTGTAGGTAGCTGACAGTCTGTGGTTTGTGTGTGACCCACCTGTTGTAGGTAGCTGACAGTCTTTGGTTTGTGTGTGTGACCCACCTGTTGTAGGTAGCTGACAGTCTGTGGTTTGTGTGTGACCCACCTGTTGTAGGTAGCTGACAGTCTGTGGTGTGTGTGTGACCCACCTGTTGTAGGTAGCTGACAGTCTGTGGTTTGTGTGTGACCCACCTGTTGTAGGTAGCTGACAGTCTGTGGTTTGTGTGTGACCCACCTGTTGTAGGTAGCTGACAGTCTGTGGTGTGTGTGTGACCCACCTGTTGTAGGTAGCTGACAGTCTGTGGTTTGTGTGTGACCCACCTGTTGTAGGTAGCTGACAGTCTGTGGTGTGTGTGTGACCCACCTGTTGTAGGTAGCTGACAGTCTGTGGTTTGTGTGTGACCCACCTGTTGTAGGTAGCTGACAGTCTGTGGTGTGTGTGTGACCCACCTGTTGTAGGTAGCTGACAGTCTGTGGTGTGTGTGTGACCCACCTGTTGTAGGTAGCTGACAGTCTGTGGTGTGTGTGACCCACCTGTTGTAGGTAGCTGACAGTCTGTGGTGTGTGTGTGACCCACCTGTTGTAGGTAGCTGACAGTCTGTGGTTTGTGTGTGTGACCCACCTGTTGTAGGTAGCTGACAGTCTGTGGTTTGTGGGTGACCCACCTGTTGTAGGTAGCTGACAGTCTGTGGTTTGTGTGTGTGACCCACCTGTTGTAGGTAGCTGACAGTCTGTGGTGTGTGTGACCCACCTGTTGTAGGTAGCTGACAGTCTGTGGTGTGTGTGACCCACCTGTTGTAGGTAGCTGACAGTCTGTGGTTTGTGTGTGACCCACCTGTTGTAGGTAGCTGGCAGTCTGTGGTTTGTGTGTGACCCACCTGTTGTAGGTAGCTGACAGTCTGTGGTTTGTGTGTGACCCACCTGTTGTAGGTAGCTGACAGTCTGTGGTTTCTGTGTGTGACCCACCTGTTGTAGGTAGCTGACAGTCTGTGGTTTGTGTGTGTGACCCACCTGTTGTAGGTAGCTGACAGTCTGTGGTGTGTGTGTGACCCACCTGTTGTAGGTAGCTGCCAGTCTGTGGTGTGTGTGTGACCCACCTGTTGTAGGTAGCTGACAGTCTGTGGTTTGTGTGTGTGACCCACCTGTTGTAGGTAGCTGACAGTCTGTGGTTTGTGGGTGACCCACCTGTTGTAGGTAGCTGACAGTCTGTGGTTTGTGTGTGTGACCCACCTGTTGTAGGTAGCTGACAGTCTGTGGTGTGTGTGACCCACCTGTTGTAGGTAGCTGACAGTCTGTGGTGTGTGTGACCCACCTGTTGTAGGTAGCTGACAGTCTGTGGTTTGTGTGTGACCCACCTGTTGTAGGTAGCTGGCAGTCTGTGGTTTGTGTGTGACCCACCTGTTGTAGGTAGCTGACAGTCTGTGGTTTGTGTGTGACCCACCTGTTGTAGGTAGCTGACAGTCTGTGGTTTCTGTGTGTGACCCACCTGTTGTAGGTAGCTGACAGTCTGTGGTTTGTGTGTGTGACCCACCTGTTGTAGGTAGCTGACAGTCTGTGGTGTGTGTGTGACCCACCTGTTGTAGGTAGCTGCCAGTCTGTGGTGTGTGTGTGACCCACCTGTTGTAGGTAGCTGACAGTCTGTGGTTTGTGTGTGTGACCCACCTGTTGTAGGTAGCTGACAGTCTGTGGTTTGTGTGTGACCCACCTGTTGTAGGTAGCTGACAGTCTGAGGTTTTTGTGTGTGACCCACCTGTTGTAGGTAGCTGACAGTCTGTGGTTTGTGTGTGTGACCCACCTGTTGTAGGTAGCTGACAGTCTGAGGTTTGTGTGTGTGACCCACCTGTTGTAGGTAGCTGACAGTCTGTGGTTTGTGTGTGTGACCCACCTGTTGTAGGTAGCTGACAGTCTGTGGTTTGTGTGTGTGACCCACCTGTTGTAGGTAGCTGACAGTCTGTGGTTTGTGTGTGTGACCCACCTGTTGTAGGTAGCTGACAGTCTGTGGTTTGTGTGTGACCCACCTGTTGTAGGTAGCTGACAGTCTGTGGTTTGTGTGTGTGACCCACCTGTTGTAGGTAGCTGACAGTCTGTGGTGTGTGTGACCCACCTGTTGTAGGTAGCTGACAGTCTGTGGTTTGTGTGTGTGACCCACCTGTTGTAGGTAGCTGACAGTCTGTGGTTTGTGTGTGACCCACCTGTTGTAGGTAGCTGGCAGTCTGTGGTTTGTGTGTGACCCACCTGTTGTAGGTAGCTGACAGTCTGTGGTTTGTGTGTGACCCACCTGTTGTAGGTAGCTGACAGTCTGTGGTTTGTGTGTGTGACCCACCTGTTGTAGGTAGCTGACAGTCTGTGGTTTGTGTGTGTGACCCACCTGTTGTAGGTAGCTGACAGTCTGTGGTTGGTGTGTGTGACCCACCTGTTGTAGGTAGCTGACAGTCTGTGGTTTGTGTGTGACCCACCTGTTGTAGGTAGCTGACAGTCTGTGGTTTGTGTGTGTGACCCACCTGTTGTAGGTAGCTGACAGTCTGTGGTTTGTGTGTGTGACCCACCTGTTGTAGGTAGCTGACAGTCTGTGGTTTGTGTGTGTGACCCACCTGTTGTAGGTAGCTGACAGTCTGTGGTTTGTGTGTGACCCACCTGTTGTAGGTAGCTGACAGTCTGTGGTTTGTGTGTGACCCACCTGTTGTAGGTAGCTGACAGTCTGTGGTTTGTGTGTGACCCACCTGTTGTAGGTAGCTGACAGTCTGTGGTGTGTGTGTGTGACCCACCTGTTGTAGGTAGCTGACAGTCTGTGGTTTGTGTGTGACCCACCTGTTGTAGGTAGCTGACAGTCTGTGGTGTGTGTGACCCACCTGTTGTAGGTAGCTGACAGTCTGTGGTGTGGGTGACCCACCTGTTGTAGGTAGCTGACAGTCTGTGGTGTGTGTGACCCACCTGTTGTAGGTAGCTGACAGTCTGTGGTGTGTGTGACCCACCTGTTGTAGGTAGCTGACAGTCTGTGGTGTGTGTGACCCACCTGTTGTAGGTAGCTGACAGTCTGTGGTGTGTGTGACCCACCTGTTGTAGGTAGCTGACAGTCTGTGGTGTGTGTGACCCACCTGTTGTAGGTAGCTGACAGTCTGTGGTTTGTGTGTGACCCAGCTGTTGTAGGTAGCTGACAGTCTGTGGTTTCTGTGTGTGACCCACCTGTTGTAGGTAGCTGACAGTCTGTGGTTTGTGTGTGTGACCCACCTGTTGTAGGTAGCTGACAGTCTGTGGTTTGTGTGTGTGACCCACCTGTTGTAGGTAGCTGACAGTCTGTGGTTTGTGTGTGTGACCCACCTGTTGTAGGTAGCTGACAGTCTGTGGTTTCTGTGTGACCCACCTGTTGTAGGTAGCTGACAGTCTGTGGTTTGTGTGACCCACCTGTTGTAGGTAGCTGACAGTCTGTGGTTTGTGTGTGTGACCCACCTGTTGTAGGTAGCTGACAGTCTGTGGTTTGTGTGTGTGACCCACCTGTTGTAGGTAGCTGTCAGTCTGTGGTTGGTGTGTGTGACCCACCTGTTGTAGGTAGCTGACAGTCTGTGGTTTGTGTGTGACCCACCTGTTGTAGGTAGCTGACAGTCTGTGGTTTGTGTGTGTGACCCACCTGTTGTAGGTAGCTGACAGTCTGTGGTTTGTGTGTGTGACCCACCTGTTGTAGGTAGCTGACAGTCTGTGGTTTGTGTGTGTGACCCACCTGTTGTAGGTAGCTGACAGTCTGTGGTTTGTGTGTGACCCACCTGTTGTAGGTAGCTGACAGTCTGTGGTTTGTGTGTGACCCACCTGTTGTAGGTAGCTGACAGTCTGTGGTTTGTGTGTGACCCACCTGTTGTAGGTAGCTGACAGTCTGTGGTGTGTGTGTGTGACCCACCTGTTGTAGGTAGCTGACAGTCTGTGGTTTGTGTGTGACCCACCTGTTGTAGGTAGCTGACAGTCTGTGGTGTGTGTGACCCACCTGTTGTAGGTAGCTGACAGTCTGTGGTGTGGGTGACCCACCTGTTGTAGGTAGCTGACAGTCTGTGGTGTGTGTGACCCACCTGTTGTAGGTAGCTGACAGTCTGTGGTGTGTGTGACCCACCTGTTGTAGGTAGCTGACAGTCTGTGGTGTGGGTGACCCACCTGTTGTAGGTAGCTGACCAGACGACACATGAGATCTCCGAACACCCAGCTTGGCAGAGGGTACAGGGTAGCGGTGAAGGGAACACAACACACCAGGAACATTATGTCTGTGGTGGCCAGGTTCACTGCAGCAACACAGGACAGAGAGGTTAGAGGTTAGCCAGGAACACAGGACAGAGAGGTTAGAGGTTAGAGGGTGGCCAGGTTCACTGCAGCAACACAAGACAGAGAGGTTAGAGGTTAGCCAGGAACACAGGACAGAGAGGTTAGAGGGTAGCCAGGAACACAGGACAGAGAGGTTAGAGGGTAGCCAGGAACACAGGACAGAGAGGTTAGAGGTTAGAGGGTGGCCAGGTTCACTGCAGCAACACAAGACAGAGAGGTTAGAGCGTAGCCAGGAACACAGGACAGAGAGGTTAGAGGGTTGCCAGGACCACAGGACAGAGAGGTTAGAGGGTAGCCAGGAACACAGGACAGAGAGGTTAGAGGTTAGCCAGGAACACAGGACAGAGAGGTTAGAGGGTAGCCAGGAACACAGGACAGAGAGGTTAGAGGGTAGCCAGGAACACAGGACAGAGAGGTTAGAGGTTAGAGGGTAGCCAGGAACACAGGACAGAGAGGTTAGAGGGTAGAGGGTGGCCAGGTTCACTGCAGCAATACAAGACAGAGAGGTTAGAGGGTAGCTAGGAAAACAGGACAGAGAGGTTAGAGGGTAGCCAGGAACACAGGACAGAGAGGTTAGAGGGTAGCCAGGAACACAGGACAGAGAGGTTAGAGGGTAGCCAGGGACACAGGACAGAGAGGTTAGAGGGTAGCCAGGAACAGGCACGTAGTAGAGGTTGATATAACAGAATGGTCACAGAGTTGACGTAACAGAGTTGACGTAACAGAGTTGACATAAGAGAGTTGACGTAACAGAGTTGATGTAACAGAGTTGATATAACAGAGTTGACATAACGGAGTTGATATAACAGAGTTGACATAACAGAGTTGACGTAACAGAGTTGACGTAACAGAGTTGATGTAAAAGAGTTGACATAAGAGAGTTGACGTAACAGAGTTGACGTAACAGAGTTGATATAACAGAGTTGACGTAACAGAGTTGATATAACAGAGTTGATATAACAGAGTTGACATAACAGAGTTGACGTAACAGAGTTGATATAACCGAGTTGACGTAACAGAGTAGTTATAACAGAGTTGACATAACAGAGTTGACGTAACAGAGTTGATATAACAGAGTTGACATAACAGAGTTGATATAACCGAGTTGACATAACAGAGTTGACGTAACAGAGTTGACATAACAGAGTTGACATAACAGAGTTCACATAACAGAGTTGACGTAACAGAGTTGACATAACAGAGTTGACGTAACAGAGTTGACATAAGAGTTGATATAACAGAGTTGATATAACAGAGTTGACATAACACAGTTGACGTAACAGAGTTGACATAACAGAGTTGACGTAACAGAGTTGATGTAACAGAGTTGATATAACAGAGTTGACATAACATAGTTGACATAACAGAGTTGACGTAACAGAGTTGACATAACAGAGTTGACATAACAGAGTTGACATACAGAACTGTACCTATATAGAAGTTGGTGACGGTCCTCATCTGCTGATGCCTGGTGATAACGTGGATGACCAGAGAGTTCCCCACCAGGCCGACCAGCATGATGAGGCTGAACATGGTGGGCACCAGCCAGGCATCCACCAGCATTGGGGGTCCCTGGACATCCTGGTCCTCCAGAGAGGCTGACTGGTTACACAGTAAGCCTGAGAGGTCCGTCACGGCCAGGGGACGGAGGCTGCTGGGACCGGTCTCCACAGGGCTGTCCGTCATTATGCACAAGTACTGCAGCTCGTCCGCTGCCCTAATCTAAAATAAGCAACAGTGGAAAAAGGATGTTAAAATATTTGTTCTATAATATCTTTTTCAAATTCATGCTCCAATCAAACGGAGACTTGATCTAAACCTGGTAAATAAAGGTGAAAATAATCTAATTTCTGTTTGATGTGGTTAGAATAATTTATTAAAGCTAGAGGTCGAGTCACCTGTTCGGAGTATTCCTCTTTTACCTCACTCCTACCAAGATGTTGAGGACACTCGACGGCCAGTTCAGATCTCACACAGGAGACGGTCAATGTTCGCTCCAGTGTCCTCCTTCACCCTGGTCAATCTGTAGAATATCAGCTCTCAGTTCAAAGCACTCTGTCAAAGCCACAGCAATGGACAGAGACAGCACTGACTTCAGAGGTAGAGAGAAGAGAGGGGTGGCAGAGAGAAGAGAGGGGAGGGGAGAGGGTAGAGAGAAGAGAGGGGAGGGGTAGAGAGAGGGGAGGGGAAGGGGTAGAGAGAAGCGAGGGGAGAGGGTAGAGAGAAGAGAGGGAGGGGGCAGAGAGAAGAGAGGGGAGGGGAAGGGGATAGAGAGAAGAGAGGGGAGGGGGTAGAGAGAAGAGAGGGGAGGGGAAGGAGGTAGAGAGAAGAGAGGGAGGGGGTAGAGAGAAGAGAGGGAAGAGAGAAGAGAGGGGAGGGGGCAGAGAGAAGAGAGGGGAGGGGAAGGGGGTAGAGAGAAGAGAGGGGAGGGGGTAGAGAGAAGAGAGGGGAGGGGAGAGGGTAGAGAGAATAGAGGGGAGGGGTAGAGAGAGGAGGGGAAGGGGGTAGAGAGAAGGGAGGGGAGAGGGTAGAGAGAAGAGAGGGGAGGGGGAAGAGAGAAGAGAGGGGAGGGGGAAGGGGGTAGAGAGAAGAGAGGGGAGGGGGTAGAGAGAAGAGAGGGGAGGGGGTAGAGAGAAGAGAGGGGAGGGGGAGAGAGAAAGAGGGGGAGGGGAAGGGGGTAGAGAGAAGAGAGGGGAGGGGGAGAGATAAGAGAGGGAGGAGGTAGAGAGAAGAGAGGGGGGGTAGAGAGAAGAGAGGGGGAGGGGGAGAGAGAAGAGGGGGAGGGGGTAGAGAGAAGAGAGGGGAGGGGGGAGAGATAAGAGAGGGGAGGGGGTAGAGAGAAGAGAGGGGGGGTAGAGAGAAGAGAGGGGAGAGGGGAGTGGGTAGAAACCGTACTATATACAGGGTCAGTTAATACCATACTATATACAGGGTCAGTTATTACCATACTATATACAGGGTCAGTTAGTACCATACTATATACAGGGTCAGTTAATACCATTCTATATACAGGGTCAGTTAGTACCATACTATATACAGGGTCAGTTAATACCATACTATATACAGGGTCAGTTAATACCATACTATATACAGGGTCAGTTAGTACCATACTATATACAGGGTCAGTTAATACCATACTATATACAGGGTCAGTTAATACCATACTATATACAGGGTCAGTTAGTACCATACTATATACAGGGTCAGTTAGTACCATACTATATACAGGGTCAGTTAATACCACACTATATATAGGGTCAGTTAATACCACACTATATACAGGGTCAGTTAATACCATACTATATACAGGGTCAGTTAGTACCATACTATATACAGGGTCAGTTAGTACCATACTATATACAGGGTCAGTTAATACCACACTATATACAGGGTCAGTTAATACCATACTATATACAGTGACAGTAGTTACAGTATATACATGGCCAGTTCCATGGTCAGTAGTTATATGTAGGGTCAGTTACTGGAGTGGTAGATATGTCTACAGGTTACTGTAGCGGTAGATATGTCTACAGGTTACTGGAGGGGTAGATATGTCTATATGTTACTGGAGGGGTAGATATGTCTACAGGTTACTGTAGCGGTAGATATGTCTATAGGTTACTAGAGGTATAGATATGTCTATTGGTTACTGGAGGGGTAGATATGTCTACAGGTTACTGGAGGGGTAGATATGTCTACAGGTTACTGTAGAGGTAGATATGTCTATAGGTTACTGGAGTGGTAGATATGTCTACAGGTTACTGGAGTGGTAGTGGTAGATATGTCTACAGGTTACTGGAGGTGTAGATATGTCTACAGGTTACTGGAGGGGTAGATATGTCTATTGGTTACTGGAGTGGTAGATATGTCTATTGGTTACTGGAGGGGTAGATATGTCTATAGGTTACTGGAGTGGTAGATATGTCTATAGGTTACTGGAGGGGTAGATATGTCTACAGGTTACTGGAGTGGTAGTGGTAGATATGTCTACAGGTTACTGGAGGTGTAGATATGTCTACAGGTTACTGGAGTGGTAGTGGTAGATATGTCTACAGGTTACTGGAGGTGTAGATATGTCTACAGGTTACTGGAGGGGTAGATATGTCTATAGGTTACTGGAGTGGTAGATATGTCTATAGGTTACTGGAGTGGTAGATATGTCTATAGGTTACTGGAGTGGTAGATATGTCTACAGGTTACTGGAGGGGTAGATATGTCTACAGATTACTGGAGTGGTAGTGGTAGATATGTCTACAGGTTACTGGAGTGGTAGATATGTCTACAGATTACTGGAGGGGTAGATATGTCTACAGGTTACTGGAGTGGTAGATATGTCTATAGGTTACTGGAGGGGTAGATATGTCTATAGGTTACTGGAGTGGTAGATATGTCTATAGGTTACTGGAGGGGTAGATATGTCTATAGGTTACTGGAGGGGTAGATATGTCTATAGGTTACTGGAGTGGTAGATATGTCTACAGGTTACTGGAGTGGTAGATATGTCTACAGGTTACTGGAGTGGTAGATATGTCTATAGGTTACTGGAGGGGTAGATATGTCTATAGGTTACTGGAGTGGTAGATATGTCTACAGGTTACTCTCTCCCAGAATTCCTCATACCAGCAGCATCTCTCTCTCCCTCCAGCAGCCCTAATACCAGCAGGATACCACCCTGCATCTCTCTCCCTCCAGCAGCCCTAATACCACCCTGCATCTCTCCGTCCAGCAGCCCTAATACCAGCAGCATACCACCCTGCATCTCTCTCTCCCTCCAGCAGCCCTAATACCAGCAGCATACCACCCTGCATCTCTCTCTCCCTCCAGCAGCCCTAATACCAGCAGCATACCACCCTGCATCTCTCTCTCCCTCCAGCAGCCCTAATACCACCCTGCATCTCTCCCTCCAGCAGCCCTAATACCAGCAGCATACCACCCTGCATCTCTCTCTCCCTCCAGCAGCCCTAATACCAGCAGCATACCACCCTGCATCTCTCTCTCCCTCCAGCAGCCCTAATACCAGCAGCATACCACCCTGCATCTCTCTCCCTCCAGCAGCCCTAATACCAGCGGCATACCACCCTGCATCACTCTCTCCCTCCAGCAGCCCTAATACCAGCAGCATACCACCCTGCATCTCTCTCTCCCTCCAGCAGCCCTAATACCAGCAGCATACCACCCTGCATCTCTCTCTCCCTCCAGCAGCCCTAATACCAGCAGCATACCACCCTGCATCACTCTCTCCTCCAGCAGCCCTAATACCAGCAGCATACCACCCTGCATCTCTCTCCCTCCAGCAGCCCTAATACCAGCAGCATACCACCCTGCATCTCTCTCCCTCCAGCAGCCCTAATACCACCCTGCATCTCTCCCTCCAGCAGCCCTAATACCAGCATCATACGACCCTCCAGCAGCCCTAATACCAGCAGCATACCACCCTGCATCTCTCTCCCTCCAGCAGCCCTAATACCAGCAGCATACCACCCTGCATCTCTCTCTCCCTCCAGCAGCCCTAATACCAGCAGCATACCACCCTGCATCCCACTGCTGGCTTGCTTCTTAAGCTAAGCAGGGTTGGTCCTGTTCGGTCCTTGGATGGGAGACCAGATGTGGCTGGAAGAGGTATTGGAGCAGGAATAGCCCAGTGCCCCATGGCAGTGACTGGGGACATTGCCCTGTGTAGGGTGCCGTCTTTCGGATGGGACGTTAAACGGGTGTCTTGAATCTCTATGGTGTTTATTGTAAGTGTAGGGGTGTTAACCCTGGTGTCCTGACTAAATTACCAATCTGTCACCTAATCATCCCCAGCTTCCAAATGGTTCATTCATCCCCAGCTTCCAAATGGTTCATTCATCCCCAGCTTCCAAATGGTTCATTCATCCCCTATAACTATTCCCCCAGGCTGTTGCTGTAAATGAGAATGTGTTGTCAGTCAACTGACCTGGTTAAAAGAAGACAAAAAGACAACACACTTTATATTTCATATTTATTCTAGTCGAGACACATCACACCAACTGTACATAGACGTATTGCACCAGTTACATACATGTCAAACACGTGTTCTGGCAGGGAGCAGAACGGACCCTCTGTGGGTGAGGAATATGGTTTTGTGCGTTTATACAGTTTACAGGGTTTTGTACATTCTTACACACACACACACACACACACACACACACACACACTAAAGTAAAAGTTAAATAATTTACAAACTGCAAAATCAAGTTTCAAAAACAGTCGGTCGGGATCTCTTCAACCTCAGGGGTGTATTCAGTAAGGTGAAACGTTCTCAGCGTTGCAGACAGAAATGTAACAAATAGAGCAGACATTACTCTACTGTCTTCTATGATTGAAAGACAAATCATACATGTTCTATAAAACACATCATTCTATCAGAATGTGGATCCATGTGGATGGATAACAATTTCCTGTGCTGCGTTCCATTGGCTAACCAACATTTCCTGTGCTGCGTTCCATTGGCTAACCAACATTTCCTGTGCTGCGTTCCATTGGCTAACCAACATTTCCTTTGTTGTCTACTGTATTTTCAGCCTCGCTGTCCAAGTCTTCTGGGTACTGTTACAGTATAGCCTGTCAGAATCCTGGTGTATCTATGTGCTCTTTAGTCGAAGAAAAGGACAGACAAGACTTCAGGGGGAAGTCTATTGCTCAGTGTTTAGCTACAAGGTCTAAGGACTCCACCATGCTTCAAGGCCCACAGCTTTACTGTCCTGCTCTCCACTTCTTTATTCACCTCACAGGCCTCTGGCTAGGGAAGAGATGGGCTGTGGGAGAGAGAGAGAGGCGGGGAAGAGATGGGCTGTGGGAGAGAGAGAGGGAGGGAGGCGGGATGAGATGGGCTGTGGGAGAGAGAGGGAGGGAGGGAGGCGGGATGAGATGGGCTGTGGGAGAGAGAGGGAGGGAGGAGGGGAAGAGATGGGCTGTGGGAGAGAGAGAGTGGCGGGGAAGAGATGGGCTGTGGGAGAGAGAGAGAGGCGGGGAAGAGATGGGCTGTGGGAGAGAGAGGGAGGGAGGGAGGCGGGATGAGATGGGCTGTGGGAGAGAGAGGCAGGATGAGATGGGCTGTGGGAGAGAGAGAGGCGGGAAGAGATGGGCTGTGGGAGAGAGAGAGAGAGGCGGGAAGAGATGGGCTGTGTGAGAACGGGAGGGAGGCAGGGTTGGGCGGTGTGTGTGTGTGTGTGTGTGTGTGTGTGTGTGTGTGTGTGTGTGTGTGTGTGTTGGGAGGCCACCACAGCAGGAAGCCCTCTCAGATGCTGAAGCCCTCTCAGATGTTGAAGACCTCTCCACAGCTGGAAGCCCTGTCAGATGTTGAAACTCTCTCCACAGCCACAGGTGCCCTTGATGTTGGGGTTGTTGAAGACAAACTCACTGGACAGCTTGGACTCCACGAAGTCCATCTCCGTCCCCAGCAGAGTGAGCTGGGCCTTCTTCTCTATAAATACACGGACACCTGCAGGACCATCCAACCCCACCCACCACTCAGCATTATACACCATCCAACCCACCACTCAGCATTATACACCATCCAACCCCACCCACCACTCAGCATTATACACCATCCAACCCCACCCACCACTCAGCATTATACACCATCCAACCCCACCCACCACTCAGCATTATACACCATCCAACCCCACCCACCACTCAGTATTATACACCATCCAACCCCACCCACCACTCAGCATTATACACCATCCAACCCACCCACCACTCAGCATTATACACCATCCAACCCCACCCACCACTCAGCATTATACACCATCCAACCCCACCCACCACTCAGCATTATACACCATCCAACCCCACCCACCACTCAGCATTATACACCATCCAACCCCACCCACCACTCAGCATTATACACCATCCAACCCCACCCACCACTCAGCATTATACACCATCCAACCCCACCCACCACTCAGCATTATACACCATCCAACCCCACCCACCACTCAGTATTATACACCATCCAACCCCACCCACCACTCAGCATTATACACCATCCAACCCACCCACCACTCAGCATTATACACCATCCAACCCCACCCACCACTCAGCATTATACACCATCCAACCCCACCCACCACTCAGCATTATACACCATCCAACCCCACCCACCACTCAGTATTATACACCATCCAACCCCACCCACCACTCAGCATTATACACCATCCAACCCCACCCACCACTCAGCATTATACACCATCCAACCCCACCCACCACTCAGCATTATACACCATCCAACCCCACCCACCACTCAGCATTATACACCATCCAACCCCACCCACCACTCAGCATTATACACCATCCAACCCCACCCACCACTCAGCATTATACACCATCCAACCCCACCCACCACTCAGCATTATACACCATCCAACCCCACCCACCACTCAGCATTATACACCATCCAACCCCACCCACCACTCAGCATTATACACCATCCAACCCCACCCACCACTCAGCATTATACACCATCCAACCCCACCACTCAGTATTATACACCATCCAACCCCACCCACCACTCAGCATTATACACCATCCAACCCCACCCACCACTCAGCATTATACACCATCCAACCCCACCCACCACTCAGCATTATACACCATCCAACCCCACCCACCACTCAGCATTATACACCATCCAACCCCGCCACTCAGTATTATACACCATCCAACCCCACCCACCACTCAGTATTATACACCATCCAACCCCACCCACCACTCAGTATTATACACCATCCAACCCCACCCACCACTCAGCATTATACACCATCCAACCCCACCCACCACTCAGTATTATACACCATCCAACCCCACCCACCACTCAGCATTATACACCATCCAACCCCACCCACCACTCAGCATTATACACCATCCAACCCCACCCACCACTCAGCATTATACACCATCCAACCCCACCCACCACTCAGCATTATACACCATCCAACCCCACCCACCACTCAGCATTATACACCATCCAACCCCACCCACCACTCAGCATTATACACCATCCAACCCCACCCACCACTCAGTATTATACACCATCCAACCCCACCCACCACTCAGTATTATACACCATCCAACCCCACCCACCACTCAGTATTATACACCATCCAACCCCACCCACCACTCAGCATTATACACCATCCAACCCACCACTCAGTATTATACACCATCCAACCCCACCCACCACTCAGCATTATACACCATCCAACCCACCACTCAGTATTATACACCATCCAACCCCACCCACCACTCAGCATTATACACCATCCAACCCCACCCACCACTCAGCATTATACACCATCCAACCCCACCCACCACTCAGCATTATACACCATCCAACCCACCACTCAGTATTATACACCATCCAACCCCACCCACCACTCAGTATTATACACCATCCAACCCCACCCACCACTCAGCATTATACACCATCCAACCCCACCCACCACTCAGCATTATACACCATCCAACCCCACCCACCACTCAGCATTATACACCATCCAACCCCACCCACCACTCAGCATTATACACACAATATCACTTAACACATATGGAGTGATTTCAGAGCAAACAGAAATTGTATTTTAATTCCATAATATTTGGTATTAAGAATTAATTATAATTAATTTGAATTTGTTGTGGTTCCTTAGCATTAGGAACTGTTGAAACCCTCTTTTAAGGGCTGGAAACCTATTCTAATTGTTAGTGTTATTTTGGAGAGCAGTCGCTCTGAAACGGTAAGACCAACAGAAACCAAACTTACACGTGGTGCAACCCGGCCAAATGGTGGCACTACAAACTTGATAGATCAGCCATTTTGAAAATTGTGTAAATTCTTCCAACATTTTTAAACAGCATCTCCTCAGACACTGCTAAATGGATTTCTCAGAAACTTGGTGTACGGCATCTACACACAAAGATCTTTAAATGCATAATAAATTGATATCGTAAAGGTCATGGCTAAGTGTGAGCCAATGAAGTTGAGTGAGTTTGGGCCTGACGTCAAGTCACTCTTGTAGGGAATATAGAGCCCCTTGCTGGCCATGTATCACAATACTCCACAATGTTTGCACCAGTCCGCAACCAGACCAAGGACCAGTGGACCCAGTCCGCAACCAGACCAGTGGACCCAGTCCGCAACCAGACCAGTGGACCCAGTCCGCAACCAGACCAGTGGACCAAGTCCGCAACAAGACCAGTGGACCCAGTCCGCAACCAGACCAGTGGACCCAGTCCGCAACCAGACCAGTGGACCCAGTCCGCAACCAGACCAGTGGACCCAGTCCGCAACCAGACCAGTGGACCCAGTCCGCAACCAGACCAAGGGCCAGTGGACCCAGTCCGCAACCAGACCAAGGGCCAGTGGACCCAGTCCGCAACCAGACCAAGGGCCAGTGGACCCAGTCCGCAACCAGACCAAGGACCCAGTCCGCAACCAGACCAAGGACCCAGTCCGCAACCAGACCAAGGACCCGTGGACCCAGTCCGCAACCAGACCAAGGACCCGTGGACCCAGTCCGCAACCAGACCAGTGGACCCCATCCGCAACTAGACCAGTATACCCAGTCCGCAACCAGACCAGTGGACCCAGTCCGCAACCAGACCAAGGACCAGTGGACCCAGTCCGCAACCAGACCAAGGACCAGTGGACCCAGTCCGCAACCAGACCAAGGACCCGTGGACCCAGTCCGCAACCAGACCAAGGACCAGTGGACCCAGTCCGCAACCAGACCAGTGGACCCAGTCCGCAACCAGACCAAGGACCAGTGGACCCAGTCCGCAACCAGACCAAGGACCAGTGGACCCAGTCCGCAACCAGACCAAGGACCAGTGGACCCAGTCCGCAACCAGACCAAGGACCCGTGGACCCAGTCCGCAACCAGACCAGTGGACCCAGTCCGCAACCAGACCAAGGACCAGTGGACCCAGTCCGCAACCAGACCAAGGGCCAGTGGACCCAGTCCGCAACCAGACCAAGGACCCATTCCGCAACCAGACCAAGGACCCGTGGACCCAGTCCGCAACCAGACCAGTGGACCCAGTCCGCAACCAGACCAGTGGAGCCAGTCCGCAACCAGACCAGTGGACCCAGTCCGCAACCAGACCAGTGGACCCAGTCCGCAACCAGACCAGTGGACCCAGTCCGCAACCAGACCAGTGGACCCAGTCCGCAACCAGACCAAGGACCCGTGGACCCAGTCCGCAACCAGACCAAGGACCCGTGGACCCAGTCCGCAACCAGACCAGTGGACCCAGTCCGCAACCAGACCAAGGACCCGTGGACCCAGTCCGCAACCAGAACAAGGACCCGTGGACCCAGTCCGCAACCAGACCAGTGGACCCAGTCCGCAACCAGACCAGTGGACCCAGTCCGCAACCAGACCAGTGGACCCAGTCCGCAACCAGACCAAGGACCAGTGGACCCAGTCCGCAACCAGACCAGTGGACCCAGTCCGCAACCAGACCAGTGGACCCAGTCCGCAACCAGACCAGTGGACCCAGTCCGCAACCAGGCCAGTGGACCCAGTCCGCAACCAGACCAGTGGACCCAGTCCGCAACCAGACCAAGGGCCAGTGGACCCAGTCAGCAATCAGACCAAGGGCCAGTGGACCCAGTCCGCAACCAGACCAAGGACCCGTGGACCCAGTCCGCAACCAGACCAGTGGACCCAGTCCGCAACCAGACCAAGGACCAGTGGACCCAGTCCGCAACCAGACCAAGGGCCAGTGGACCCAGTCCGCAACCAGACCAAGGACCCAGTCCGCAACCAGACCAAGGACACGTGGACCCAGTCCGCAACCAGACCAGTGGACCCAGTCCGCAACCAGACCAGTGGAGCCAGTCCGCAACCAGACCAGTGGACCCAGTCCGCAACCAGACCAGTGGACCCAGTCCGCAACCAGACCAAGGGCCAGTGGACCCAGTCCGCAACCAGACCAAGGGCCAGTGGACCCAGTCCGCAACCAGACCAGTGGACCCAGTCCGCAACCAGACCAGTGGACCCAGTCCGCAACCAGACCAAGGACCAGTGGACCCAGTCCGCAACCAGACCAAGGACCAGTGGACCCAGTCCGCAACCAGACCAAGGACCCGTGGACCCAGTCCGCAACCAGACCAGTGGACTCAGTCCGCAACCAGACCAAGGACCAGTGGACCCAGTCCGCAACCAGACCAAGGGCCAGTGGACCCAGTCCGCAACCAGACCAAGGACCCAGTCCGCAACCAGACCAAGGACCCGTGGACCCAGTCCGCAACCAGACCAGTGGACCCAGTCCGCAACAAGACCAGTGGACCCAGTCCGCAACCAGACCAGTGGACCCAGTCCGCAACCAGACCAGTGGACCCAGTCCGCAACCAGACCAGTGGACCCAGTCCGCAACCAGACCAAGGGCCAGTGGACCCAGTCCGCAACCAGACCAAGGACCAGTGGACCCAGTCCGCAACCAGACCAAGGGCCAGTGGACCCAGTCCGCAACCAGACCAGTGGACCCAGTCCGCAACCAGACCAGTGGACCCAGTCCGCAACCAGACCAGTGGACCCAGTCCGCAACCAGACCAAGGACCAGTGGACCCAGTCCGCAACCAGACCAAGGACCAGTGGACCCAGTCCGCAACCAGACCAAGGGCCCGTGGACCCAGTCCGCAACCAGACCAGTGGACCCAGTCCGCAACCAGGCCAAGGACCAGTGGACCCAGTCCGCAACCAGACCAAGGGCCAGTGGACCCAGTCCGCAACCAGACCAAGGGCCAGTGGACCCAGTCCGCAACCAGACCAAGGACCCGTGGACCCAGTCCGCAACCAGACCAAGGACCCGTGGACCCAGTCCGCAACCAGACCAAGGGCCAGTGGAACCAGTCCGCAACCAGACCAAGGACCCGTGGACCCAGTCCGCAACCAGACCAAGGACCCGTGGACCCAGTCCGCAACCAGACCAGTGGACCCCATCCGCAACTAGACCAGTATACCCAGTCCGCAACCAGACCAGTGGACCCAGTCCGCAACCAGACCAAGGACCAGTGGACCCAGTCCGCAACCAGACCAAGGACCAGTGGACCCAGTCCGCAACCAGACCAAGGACCAGTGGACCCAGTCCGCAACCAGACCAAGGACCCGTGGACCCAGTCCGCAACCAGACCAAGGACCAGTGGACCCAGTCCGCAACCAGACCAGTGGACCCAGTCCGCAACCAGACCAAGGACCAGTGGACCCAGTCCGCAACCAGACCAAGGACCAGTGGACCCAGTCCGCAACCAGACCAAGGACCAGTGGACCCAGTCCGCAACCAGACCAAGGACCCGTGGACCCAGTCCGCAACCAGAACAAGGACCCGTGGACCCAGTCCGCAACCAGACCAGTGGACCCAGTCCGCAACCAGACCAGTGGACCCAGTCCGCAACCAGACCAGTGGACCCAGTCCGCAACCAGACCAAGGACCAGTGGACCCAGTCCGCAACCAGACCAGTGGACCCAGTCCGCAACCAGACCAGTGGACCCAGTCCGCAACCAGGCCAGTGGACCCAGTCCGCAACCAGACCAGTGGACCCAGTCCGCAACCAGACCAAGGGCCAGTGGACCCAGTCAGCAATCAGACCAAGGGCCAGTGGACCCAGTCCGCAACCAGACCAAGGACCCGTGGACCCAGTCCGCAACCAGACCAGTGGACCCAGTCCGCAACCAGACCAAGGACCAGTGGACCCAGTCCGCAACCAGACCAAGGGCCAGTGGACCCAGTCCGCAACCAGACCAAGGACCCAGTCCGCAACCAGACCAAGGACACGTGGACCCAGTCCGCAACCAGACCAGTGGACCCAGTCCGCAACCAGACCAGTGGAGCCAGTCCGCAACCAGACCAGTGGACCCAGTCCGCAACCAGACCAGTGGACCCAGTCCGCAACCAGACCAGTGGACCCAGTCCGCAACCAGACCAAGGGCCAGTGGACCCAGTCCGCAACCAGACCAAGGGCCAGTGGACCCAGTCCGCAACCAGACCAAGGGCCAGTGGACCCAGTCCGCAACCAGACCAGTGGACCCAGTCCGCAACCAGACCAGTGGACCCAGTCCGCAACCAGACCAAGGACCAGTGGACCCAGTCCGCAACCAGACCAAGGACCAGTGGACCCAGTCCGCAACCAGACCAAGGACCCGTGGACCCAGTCCGCAACCAGACCAGTGGACCCAGTCCGCAACCAGACCAAGGACCAGTGGACCCAGTCCGCAACCAGACCAAGGGCCAGTGGACCCAGTCCGCAACCAGACCAAGGACCCAGTCCGCAAACAGACCAAGGACCCGTGGACCCAGTCCGCAACCAGACCAGTGGACCCAGTCCGCAACCAGACCAGTGGAGCCAGTCCGCAACCAGACCAGTGGACCCAGTCCGCAACCAGACCAGTGGACCCAGTCCGCAACCAGACCAAGGGCCAGTGGACCCAGTCCGCAACCAGACCAAGGACCAGTGGACCCAGTCCGCAACCAGACCAAGGGCCAGTGGACCCAGTCCGCAACCAGACCAGTGGACCCAGTCCTCAACCAGACCAGTGGACCCAGTCCGCAACCAGACCAAGGACCAGTGGACCCAGTCCGCAACCAGACCAAGGACCAGTGGACCCAGTCCGCAACCAGACCAAGGGCCCGTGGACCCAGTCCGCAACCAGACCAGTGGACCCAGTCCGCAACCAGGCCAAGGGCCAGTGGACCCAGTCCGCAACCAGACCAAGGGCCAGTGGACCCAGTCCGCAACCAGACCAAGGGCCAGTGGACCCAGTCCGCAACCAGACCAAGGACCCGTGGACCCAGTCCGCAACCAGACCAAGGACCCGTGGACCCAGTCCGCAACCAGACCAAGGGCCAGTGGACCCAGTCCGCAACCAGACCAAGGACCCGTGGACCCAGTCCGCAACCAGACCAAGGACCCGTGGACCCAGTCCGCAACCAGACCAGTGGACCCCATCCGCAACCAGACCAGTGGACCCAGTCCGCAACCAGACCAAGGACCAGTGGACCCAGTCCGCAACCAGACCAAGGACCAGTGGACCCAGTCCGCAACCAGACCAAGGACCAGTGGACCCAGTCCGCAACCAGACCAAGGACCCGTGGACCCAGTCCGCAACCAGACCAAGGACCAGTGGACCCAGTCCGCAACCAGACCAGTGGACCCAGTCCGCAACCAGACCAAGGACCAGTGGACCCAGTCCGCAACCAGACCAAGGACCAGTGGACCCAGTCCGCAACCAGACCAAGGACCCGTGGACCCAGTCCGCAACCAGACCAGTGGACCCAGTCCGCAACCAGACCAAGGACCAGTGGACCCAGTCCGCAACCAGACCAAGGGCCAGTGGACCCAGTCCGCAACCAGACCAAGGACCCATTCCGCAACCAGACCAAGGACCCGTGGACCCAGTCCGCAACCAGACCAGTGGACCCAGTCCGCAACCAGACCAGTGGAGCCAGTCCGCAACCAGACCAGTGGACCCAGTCCGCAACCAGACCAGTGGACCCAGTCCGCAACCAGACCAGTGGACCCAGTCCGCAACCAGACCAAGGACCCGTGGACCCAGTCCGCAACCAGACCAAGGACCCGTGGACCCAGTCCGCAACCAGACCAGTGGACCCAGTCCGCAACCAGACCAAGGACCCGTGGACCCAGTCCGCAACCAGAACAAGGACCCGTGGACCCAGTCCGCAACCAGACCAGTGGACCCAGTCCGCAACCAGACCAGTGGACCCAGTCCGCAACCAGACCAGTGGACCCAGTCCGCAACCAGACCAAGGACCAGTGGACCCAGTCCGCAACCAGACCAGTGGACCCAGTCCGCAACCAGACCAGTGGACCCAGTCCGCAACCAGACCAGTGGACCCAGTCCGCAACCAGGCCAGTGGACCCAGTCCGCAACCAGACCAGTGGACCCAGTCCGCAACCAGACCAAGGGCCAGTGGACCCAGTCAGCAATCAGACCAAGGGCCAGTGGACCCAGTCCGCAACCAGACCAAGGACCCGTGGACCCAGTCCGCAACCAGACCAGTGGACCCAGTCCGCAACCAGACCAAGGACCAGTGGACCCAGTCCGCAACCAGACCAAGGGCCAGTGGACCCAGTCCGCAACCAGACCAAGGACCCAGTCCGCAACCAGACCAAGGACACGTGGACCCAGTCCGCAACCAGACCAGTGGACCCAGTCCGCAACCAGACCAGTGGAGCCAGTCCGCAACCAGACCAGTGGACCCAGTCCGCAACCAGACCAGTGGACCCAGTCCGCAACCAGACCAAGGGCCAGTGGACCCAGTCCGCAACCAGACCAAGGGCCAGTGGACCCAGTCCGCAACCAGACCAAGGGCCAGTGGACCCAGTCCGCAACCAGACCAGTGGACCCAGTCCGCAACCAGACCAGTGGACCCAGTCCGCAACCAGACCAAGGACCAGTGGACCCAGTCCGCAACCAGACCAAGGACCAGTGGACCCAGTCCGCAACCAGACCAAGGACCCGTGGACCCAGTCCGCAACCAGACCAGTGGACTCAGTCCGCAACCAGACCAAGGACCAGTGGACCCAGTCCGCAACCAGACCAAGGGCCAGTGGACCCAGTCCGCAACCAGACCAAGGACCCAGTCCGCAACCAGACCAAGGACCCGTGGACCCAGTCCGCAACCAGACCAGTGGACCCAGTCCGCAACCAGACCAGTGGACCCAGTCCGCAACCAGACCAGTGGACCCAGTCCGCAACCAGACCAGTGGACCCAGTCCGCAACCAGACCAAGGGCCAGTGGACCCAGTCCGCAACCAGACCAAGGACCAGTGGACCCAGTCCGCAACCAGACCAAGGGCCAGTGGACCCAGTCCGCAACCAGACCAGTGGACCCAGTCCGCAACCAGACCAGTGGACCCAGTCCGCAACCAGACCAAGGACCAGTGGACCCAGTCCGCAACCAGACCAAGGACCAGTGGACCCAGTCCGCAACCAGACCAAGGGCCCGTGGACCCAGTCCGCAACCAGACCAGTGGACCCAGTCCGCAACCAGGCCAAGGACCAGTGGACCCAGTCCGCAACCAGACCAAGGGCCAGTGGACCCAGTCCGCAACCAGACCAAGGGCCAGTGGACCCAGTCCGCAACCAGACCAAGGACCCGTGGACCCAGTCCGCAACCAGACCAAGGACCCGTGGACCCAGTCCGCAACCAGACCAAGGGCCAGTGGACCCAGTCCGCAACCAGACCAAGGACCCGTGGACCCAGTCCGCAACCAGACCAAGGACCCGTGGACCCAGTCCGCAACCAGACCAGTGGACCCCATCCGCAACTAGACCAGTATACCCAGTCCGCAACCAGACCAGTGGACCCAGTCCGCAACCAGACCAAGGGCCAGTGGACCCAGTCCGCAACCAGACCAGTGGACCCAGTCCGCAACCAGACCAAGGACCAGTGGACCCAGTCCGCAACCAGACCAAGGGCCAGTGGACCCAGTCCGCAACCAGACCAAGGACCCAGTCCGCAAACAGACCAAGGACCCGTGGACCCAGTCCGCAACCAGACCAGTGGACCCAGTCCGCAACCAGACCAGTGGAGCCAGTCCGCAACCAGACCAGTGGACCCAGTCCGCAACCAGACCAGTGGACCCAGTCCGCAACCAGACCAAGGGCCAGTGGACCCAGTCCGCAACCAGACCAAGGACCAGTGGACCCAGTCCGCAACCAGACCAAGGGCCAGTGGACCCAGTCCGCAACCAGACCAGTGGACCCAGTCCGCAACCAGACCAGTGGACCCAGTCCGCAACCAGACCAAGGACCAGTGGACCCAGTCCGCAACCAGACCAAGGACCAGTGGACCCAGTCCGCAACCAGACCAAGGGCCCGTGGACCCAGTCCGCAACCAGACCAGTGGACGCAGTCCGCAACCAGGCCAAGGGCCAGTGGACCCAGTCCGCAACCAGACCAAGGGCCAGTGGACCCAGTCCGCAACCAGACCAAGGGCCAGTGGACCCAGTCCGCAACCAGACCAAGGACCCGTGGACCCAGTCCGCAACCAGACCAAGGACCCGTGGACCCAGTCCGCAACCAGACCAAGGGCCAGTGGACCCAGTCCGCAACCAGACCAAGGACCCGTGGACCCAGTCCGCAACCAGACCAAGGACCCGTGGACCCAGTCCGCAACCAGACCAGTGGACCCCATCCGCAACTAGACCAGTATACCCAGTCCGCAACCAGACCAGTGGACCCAGTCCGCAACCAGACCAAGGACCAGTGGACCCAGTCCGCA
The DNA here is from genome assembly GCF_036934945.1 of Oncorhynchus masou masou. NCBI lineage: Eukaryota > Metazoa > Chordata > Actinopteri > Salmoniformes > Salmonidae > Oncorhynchus > Oncorhynchus masou. Next base: position 6,372 of record NC_088212.1, on the reverse strand, counting down.
ACCAGACCAAGGACCAGTGGACCCAGTCCGCAACCAGACCAAGGACCAGTGGACCCAGTCCGCAACCAGACCAAGGACCCGTGGACCCAGTCCGCAACCAGACCAAGGACCAGTGGACCCAGTCCGCAACCAGACCAGTGGACCCAGTCCGCAACCAGACCAAGGACCAGTGGACCCAGTCCGCAACCAGACCAAGGACCAGTGGACCCAGTCCGCAACCAGACCAAGGACCCGTGGACCCAGTCCGCAACCAGACCAGTGGACCCAGTCCGCAACCAGACCAAGGACCAGTGGACCCAGTCCGCAACCAGACCAAGGGCCAGTGGACCCAGTCCGCAACCAGACCAAGGACCCAGTCCGCAACCAGACCAAGGACCCGTGGACCCAGTCCGCAACCAGACCAGTGGAGCCAGTCCGCAACCAGACCAGTGGAGCCAGTCCGCAACCAGACCAGTGGACCCAGTCCGCAACCAGACCAGTGGACCCAGTCCGCAACCAGACCAGTGGACCCAGTCCGCAACCAGACCAGTGGACCCAGTCCGCAACCAGACCAAGGACCCGTGGACCCAGTCCGCAACCAGACCAAGGACCCGTGGACCCAGTCCGCAACCAGACCAGTGGACCCAGTCCGCAACCAGACCAAGGACCCGTGGACCCAGTCCGCAACCAGAACAAGGACCCGTGGACCCAGTCCGCAACCAGACCAGTGGACCCAGTCCGCAACCAGACCAGTGGACCCAGTCCGCAACCAGACCAAGGACCAGTGGACCCAGTCCGCAACCAGACCAGTGGACCCAGTCCGCAACCAGACCAGTGGACCCAGTCCGCAACCAGACCAGTGGACCCAGTCCGCAACCAGACCAGTGGACCCAGTCCGCAACCAGGCCAGTGGACCCAGTCCGCAACCAGACCAGTGGACCCAGTCCGCAACCAGACCAAGGGCCAGTGGACCCAGTCAGCAATCAGACCAAGGGCCAGTGGACCCAGTCCGCAACCAGACCAAGGACCCGTGGACCAAGTCCGCAACCAGACCAGTGGACCCAGTCCGCAACCAGACCAAGGACCCAGTCCGCAACCAGACCAAGGACCCGTGGACCCAGTCCGCAACCAGACCAGTGGACCCAGTCCGCAACCAGACCAGTGGAGCCAGTCCGCAACCAGACCAGTGGACCCAGTCCGCAACCAGACCAGTGGACCCAGTCCGCAACCAGACCAAGGGCCAGTGGACCCAGTCCGCAACCAGACCAGTGGACCCAGTCCGCAACCAGACCAGTGGACCCAGTCCGCAACCAGACCAGTGGACCCAGTCCGCAACCAGACCAGTGGACCCAGTCCGCAACCAGACCAGTGGACCCAGTCCGCAACCAGACCAAGGACCAGTGGACCCAGTCCGCAACCAGACCAAGGACCAGTGGACCCAGTCCGCAACCAGACCAAGGACCCGTGGACCCAGTCCGCAACCAGACCAGTGGACCCAGTCCGCAACCAGACCAAGGACCAGTGGACCCAGTCCGCAACCAGACCAAGGTCCAGTGGACCCAGTCCGCAACCAGACCAAGGACCCAGTCCGCAACCAGACCAAGGACCCGTGGACCCAGTCCGCAACCAGACCAGTGGACCCAGTCCGCAACCAGACCAGTGGAGCCAGTCCGCAACCAGACCAGTGGACCCAGTCCGCAACCAGACCAGTGGACCCAGTCCGCAACCAGACCAAGGGCCAGTGGACCCAGTCCGCAACCAGACCAAGGGCCAGTGGACCCAGTCCGCAACCAGACCAGTGGACCCAGTCCGCAACCAGACCAGTGGACCCAGTCCGCAACCAGACCAGTGGACCCAGTCCGCAACCAGACCAAGGACCAGTGGACCCAGTCCGCAACCAGACCAAGGACCAGTGGACCCAGTCCGCAACCAGACCAAGGACCCGTGGACCCAGTCCGCAACCAGACCAAGGACCCGTGGACCCAGTCCGCAACCAGACCAAGGACCCGTGGACCCAGTCAGCAACCAGACCAGTGGACCCAGTCCGCAACCAGACCAGTGGACCCAGTCCGCAACCAGACCAGTGGACCCAGTCCGCAACCAGACCAGTGGACCCAGTCCGCAACCAGACCAGTGGACCCAGTCCGCAACCAGACCAAGGACCCGTGGACCCAGTCCGCAACCAGACCAAGGACCCGTGGACCCAGTCCGCACCAGACCAGTGGACCCAGTCCGCAACCAGACCAAGGACCCGTGGACCCAGTCCGCAACCAGACCAGTGGACCCAGTCCGCAACCAGACCAGTGGACCCAGTCCGCAACCAGACCAGTGGACCCAGTCCGCAACCAGACCAGTGGACCCAGTCCGCAACCAGACCAGTGGACCCAGTCCGCAACCAGACCAGTGGACCCAGTCCGCAACCAGACCAGTGGACCCAGTCCGCAACCAGACCAGTGGACCCAGTCCGCAACCAGACAAGTGGACCCAGTCCGCAACCAGACCAGTGGACCCAGTCCGCAACCAGACCAGTGGACCCAGTCCGCAACCAGACCAGTGGACCCAGTCCGCAACCAGACCAGTGGACCCAGTCCGCAACCAGACCAAGGGCCAATGGACCCAGTCCGCAACCAGACCAGTGGACCCAGTCAGCAACCAGACCAAGGGCCAGTGGACCCAGTCCGCAACCAGACCAAGGGCCAGTGGACCCAGTCCGCAACCAGACCAAGGGCCAGTGGACCCAGTCCGCAACCAGACCAAGGGCCAGTGGACCCAGTCCGCAACCAGACCAAGGGCCAGTGGACCCAGTCCGCAACCAGACCAAGGGCCAGTGGACCCAGTCCGCAACCAGACCAAGGGCCAGTGGACCCAGTCCGCAACCAGACCAAGGGCCAGTGGACCCAGTCCGCAACCAGACCAAGGGCCCGTGGACCCAGTCCGCAACCAGACCAAGGACCCGTGGACCCAGTCCGCAACCAGACCAGTGGACCCAGTCCGCAACCAGACCAGTGGACCCAGTCCGCAACCAGACCAGTGGAACCAGTCCGCAACCAGACCAGTGGACCCAGTCCGCAACCAGACCAGTGGACCCAGTCCGCAACCAGACCAGTGGACCCAGTCCGCAACCAGACCAGTGGACCCAGTCCGCAACCAGACCAAGGGCCAATGGACCCAGTCCGCAACCAGACCAGTGGACCCAGTCCGCAATCAGACCAAGGGCCAGTGGACCCAGTCCGCAACCAGACCAAGGGCCAGTGGACCCAGTCCGCAACCAGACCAAGGGCCAGTGGACCCAGTCCGCAACCAGACCAAGGGCCAGTGGACCCAGTCCGCAACCAGACCAAGGGCCAGTGGACCCAGTCCGCAACCAGACCAAGGACCCGTGGACCCAGTCCGCAACCAGACCAAGGACCCGTGGACCCAGTCCGCAACCAGACCAGTGGACCCCATCCGCAACTAGACCAGTATACCCAGTCCGCAACCAGACCAGTGGACCCAGTCCGCAACCAGACCAAGGACCAGTGGACCCAGTCAGCAACCAGACCAAGGACCAGTGGACCCAGTCCGCAACCAGACCAAGGACCAGTGGACCCAGTCCGCAACCAGACCAAGGGCCAGTGGACCCAGTCCGCAACCAGACCAAGGGCCAGTGGACCCAGTCCGCAACCAGACCAAGGGCCAGTGGACCCAGTCCGCAACCAGACCAAGGACCCAGTCCGCAACCAGACCAAGGACCCGTGGACCCAGTCCGCAACCAGACCAGTGGACCCAGTCCGCAACCAGAACAGTGGACCCAGTCCGCAACCAGACCAGTGGACCCAGTCCGCAACCAGACCAAGGGCCAGTGGACCCAGTCCGCAACCAGACCAAGGGCCAGTGGACCCAGTCCGCAACCAGACCAAGGGCCAGTGGACCCAGTCCGCAACCAGACCAAGGGCCAGTGGACCCAGTCCGCAACCAGACCAAGGGCCAGTGGACCCAGTCCGCAACCAGACCAAGGGCCAGTGGACCCAGTCCGCAACCAGACCAGTGGACCCAGTCCGCAACCAGACCAAGGACCCAGTCCGCAACCAGACCAAGGACCCGTGGACCCAGTCCGCAACCAGACCAGTGGACCCAGTCCGCAACCAGACCAGTGGACCCAGTCCGCAACCAGACCAAGGGCCAGTGGACCCAGTCCGCAACCAGACCAAGGGCCAGTGGACCCAGTCCGCAACCAGACCAAGGGCCAGTGGACCCAGTCCGCAACCAGACCAAGGACCCGTGGACCCAGTCCGCAACCAGACCCGTGGACCCAGTCCGCAACCAGACCCGTGGACCCAGTCCGCAACCAGACCAGTGGACCCAGTCCGCAACCAGACCAAGGGCCAGTGGACCCAGTCCGCAACCAGACCAAGGGCCAGTGGACCCAGTCCGCAACCAGACCAGTGGACCCAGTCCGCAACCAGACCAGTGGACCCAGTCCGCAACCAGACCAGTGGACCCAGTCCGCAACCAGACCAGTGGACCCAGTCCGCAACCAGACCAGTGGACCCAGTCCGCAACCAGACCAGTGGACCCAGTCCGCAACCAGACCAGTGGACCCAGTCCGCAACCAGACCAGTGGACCCAGTCCGCAACCAGACCAAGGACCCAGTCCGCAACCAGACCAAGGACCCGTGGACCCAGTCCGCAACCAGACCAGTGGACCCAGTCCGCAACCAGACCAGTGGACCCAGTCCGCAACCAGACCAAGGGCCAGTGGACCCAGTCCGCAACCAGACCAAGGGCCAGTGGACCCAGTCTGCAACCAGACCAAGGACCCGTGGACCCAGTCCGCAACCAGACCAAGGACCCGTGGACCCAGTCCGCAACCAGACCAAGGACCCGTAGACACAGTCCGCAACCAGACCAGTGGACCCAGTCCGCAACCAGACCAGTGGACCCAGTCCGCAACCAGACCAGTGGACCCAGTCCGCAACCAGACCAAGGACCAGTGGACCCAGTACGCAACCAGACCAAGGACCAGTGGACCCAGTCCGCAACCAGACCAAGGACCCGTGGACCCAGTCCGCAACCAGACCAGTGGACCCAGTCCGCAACCAGGCCAAGGACCAGTGGACCCAGTCCGCAACCAGACCAAGGGCCAGTGGACCCAGTCCGCAACCAGACCAAGGGCCAGTGGACCCAGTCCGCAACCAGACCAAGGGCCCGTGGACCCAGTCCGCAACCAGACCAAGGACCCGTGGACCCAGTCCGCAACCAGACCAGTGGACCCAGTCCGCAACCAGACCAGTGGACCCAGTCCGCAACCAGACCAGTGGACCCAGTCCGCAACCAGACCAGTGGACCCAGTCCGCAACCAGACCAAGGACCCGTGGACCCAGTCCGCAACCAGACCCGTGGACCCAGTCCGCAACCAGACCCGTGGACCCAGTCCGCAACCAGACCAGTGGACCCAGTCCGCAACCAGACCAGTGGACCCAGTCCGCAACCAGACCAGTGGAACCAGTCCGCAACCAGACCAGTGGACCCAGTCCGCAACCAGACCAGTGGACCCAGTCCGCAACCAGACCAAGGACCCGTGGACCCAGTCCGCAACCAGACCAAGGACCCGTGGACCCAGTCCGCAACCAGACCCGCGGACCCAGTCCGCAACCAGACCAGCGGACCCAGTCCGCAACCAGACCCGTGGACCCAGTCCGCAACCAGACCAGTGGACCCAGTCCGCAACCAGACCAGTGGACCCAGTCCGCAACCAGACCAGTGGACCCAGTCCGCAACCAGACCAGTGGACCCAGTCCGCAACCAGACCAAGGACCCGTGGACCCAGTCCGCAACCAGACCAAGGACCCGTGGACCCAGTCCGCAACCAGACCCGTGGACCCAGTCCGCAACCAGACCAGTGGACCCAGTCCGCAACCAGACCAGTGGACCCAGTCCGCAACCAGACCAGTGGAACCAGTCCGCAACCAGACCAGTGGACCCAGTCCGCAACCAGACCAGTGGACCCAGTCCGCAACCAGACCAAGGACCCGTGGACCCAGTCCGCAACCAGACCAAGGACCCGTGGACCCAGTCCGCAACCAGACCCGCGGACCCAGTCCGCAACCAGACCAGCGGACCCAGTCCGCAACCAGACCCGCGGACCCAGTCCGCAACCAGACCAGCGGACCCAGTCCGCAACCAGACCAGCGGACCCAGTCCGCAACCAGACCAGCGGACCCAGTCCGCAACCAGACCAGTGGACCCAGTCCGCAACCAGACCAGTGGACCCAGTCCGCAACCAGACCAAGGGCCAATGGACCCAGTCCGCAACCAGACCAGTGGACCCAGTCCGCAACCAGACCAAGGGCCAGTGGACCCAGTCCGCAACCAGACCAAGGGCCAGTGGACCCAGTCCGCAACCAGACCAAG